>NC_085141.1:382844727-382872143 GCF_024139115.2 Armigeres subalbatus | reverse complement strand
CTGCGTACGCTCTGCGTGAAATCTTGTTCGAACTGAGGATTAGATCCAAACCGCACGTTGCTTCATTTTGATGTCTGTGCTTGCGATGCATGCACGGGATTGGTAGTTTTACTATTTCTAAACTGTTTGGCAATTTTCAATCATCAATAATTGAAAATCTGTATGTTTAGAACTTCACAATGAAGCGTTGGCTCATCGAATGGTCCAAAATATTGGAAATCCATCGAGAAACGACTGAGGTATTAACGTTCAAAGTCTATCAAGCAATCGCAATGTGTACCCCAATATAGAAAAGACAGGCGTAGTTCTACGTCAAAACGCTATACAATAGAGAAACTGCTTCAAACAATAAATGTTCATAAAGATGGGATCATCTATTGGAAAACGATTTTAGGTTTTTGCTGTTCTAAAATTTTCCACGGCCCTGCTTGGCTGTCCGGAAAAATGCACGACTACAAAGTAAGACCATGCTGAGGGTGTCTGTGTTCGATTCCCGGTGCCAGTCTAAGCAATTTTCGGATTGGAAATTGTCTCGACTTCCCTGGGCATAAAAGTATCATCGTGCTAGCCTCATGGTATACTTAGGCTTAGAGGCTTAGAAACCTCGCAGTTAATAACTGTAGAACCACTAAGCTGCGAGGCGGCAATGTCCCAGTGGGGAATGTAATGCCATTAGAGAAGAAGAATTTTCTACGGATTTTTATCTTTTTTTTCACTGATTTGTTATTTATTTTTTATGGAAAATTCTGTGTTCAAATTTTACATTTTAAATTGCGACCATGTGTTTGGTGTCTAAAAAGTTCTCTTAGGGTTGATCATGAAAATTTCGCTTTATGCATATCGAATATGTTTTCCACCATATCACATAATTCAAAATTCAGCCTCTGGAATGAGTTATTGGGAAATTACTAAAAGATAATGAAAATAAGTTCAATCCCTGGGAGAGATCTGTGTGATTCTCAAATTGACAAAAATAGAATGTGATTGTACTAAAACAAGACAAGGACATTCCGAGGATTAAAACTGCGACTCTCCCAAGTTATTCAAATTGAAATGCAGATCATATGATTGTGTTTTTGTTTTGGTTCAATCGGGGACCCGCCAATCTATTTTGAATTTTATTCAAACACATAAATTTGAATTTTCTGATGACGAATAGATAATTCGACGGCCTTTCGCCACTATGCGACGTGCAGTGTGGTGCGTCTGGACGTGACGCTGTGTAAACAAATAATTATATTAATTCTGCTTGGAAACTATACAGGCGGTTACCGCCGGGTAGCAAAGGCGACCGATGAGTCGATTCACGTGTGTTTGAATTACTGGAAAGAAAATTTACATCATCACAACACACGCATGTTTTTGTGAGTTATTGATTACGTTTCATCTAATATCTCCACCGACCATGCGAGGGTAGTGGATTCGGCGGCTTGTAATCGATGTCGTTAGTTCAGGTTTGTTATTTTAATTCTATGTGGCAAATGGTATCTATAATTGGATTGGATACAGCACTTATCTGCCAAGAAGTGGTGGTCATTCGAGGCACTGCTTGATCGAGTGTCGGTTGGATGCAGTCTGAAACAAGACGACCTTCAAACAGGACGTTTTCTTTACTCATGAAGTATTACTATAAGTCGCATGACAGTGAGTTGTTAAAACCGTTGGTGTTCTGTAAGTTTATTGAACTTACTGGACGATACGACTGCTTTTAGATGCATGGAAGGTTTCAAACATACGGACATGTTCATCTGTACTACATACATTTATAGATTTTTGATTAGAGCTATATAGATTGATACAAACATTTTCTGTCTTAAATGAAAACAGAAGAGAGTCTAAATAAAAAAAATCAAAATGCAGCCGATTGGGGTTGTAAGAAAGGTGACGTAGAACTACGTGGCTGTATGTAATGAATTTTTTAGTACAAGATCATCCTGCGTTGCTGGTGAAAGGCACTTTTGCTTAATATTAGTTAATGTATCACATTTTGTCAATTGAAAAGAACAATCCAAGTAAAGCTATTAGGGATTGGTTTAAAATGGTTAAAACCATAATTTGATAACGAACTACTATGTACTCTAATTATTTACAATTTACAATAAATTTGAGAACCTAGATTGGAAAGAGCGCCCTAATCGCTGGTTGGTCCGAAAAGGCGCAACGAACCCTAAATCGATCTTTACACTCACCAAAGCGTTCATGTAAGGTTTTTATCCCGGCCAGACGGTGGACCTCGGATGTTATTGTCCTGGGAAAGGTGTTGAGGATCATCCTCAGGAATTTGTTTTGGACCGTTGAAGTTTGAGGTGGTGGGTTTGCGGCAGCTCTCCAGACCGGCATGCCGTATTCGATCACAGGGAGGATGATTTGCTTATAGAGCGTCTATTTTCAGGGACAATGACGACCGGCGGTTGATCAAGGATACAGTAGTTCCAACATGACGTTACACTCGTCACCGTCTTGTCAACCTGTTGCTTGAAAATAAGCTTGCTGTCAAGGGTCAAGCTGAGGTAGTCAGCATTGACCCATTCCACGTCGCCATCGAGGATGATTCAACAGTCCCAGGAGGAACATGTTTGGGGATTTGAGAGGGGAAATGATGACCTGGGTCTTCGTCGCGTTGATACTGATCTTCCGTTGTAGACGATGGAGGTGTCATCTGCGAACAGAGACAGAATGCCGCCTTCTGGAGGCTCGGCATGTCGGAGGAAAACAGATTGAAAAGTAGGGGCCGAGGATTCTGCCCTGGGAACGCCTGCGACGACAGTATGTCGCATTGGAACTCGCTCCGCTGATAGAGAACCGGAATGTCCTTGCCGACAGGTAATTGTTGATGATTTTCACCAGGTGCTGGGAAGATTGTAGCGTTGTAGTTTGTACACCAGACCATCATGCCATACATTCGAATGAATCGAGTAAGGCCATGACGGCTATTTTAGAGACAGTCTGTTCCGTCTGAGAACGTTGGTAACTCGTTGGTGTACAGTTGATCAACCGCGTCATAAACCAAACTGTTTCTCGAGCAAGATGCTGAGATTTTTGGCAGACTCAAGTAGCCGGTGATTAATAGCTTGGATAATCCTGAGAGAAGGTTGATGGGAGATAACTTTTCGGGGAGGAGGATCCTTCTCAGGCTTCCGGATGGGATGACTTTCGCTGACTTCCAGGACGATGGAAGTAACTGGAGCCGGAACTGATTAAGATCAGCGAGAGGTGCTCAAAGAACAGTGCACTCAGTGTTTGAACTCGAGATTCAGGATGCTGTCGAAGCCTGGGTCTTCATGTTATTCACGATTGATTATAGGCCGTCAATTCACCAGCTGAGATCTCAACTCCTCCGAGAAGAAGTTGAATCAAATGGATGTTGCTAGCATGCTCGTTGACGGCTGCTTCGTGTGGACTGACGATGTTCTGCCCAAGATTGTGTGAGCTAGAAGTGACGACCTATTTCAGCGACCTTCTCTGCAGGAGTTATCAAGCGATCCCAGAGCCATTATTGTCTAGTGGAATCAAGGAGAATGGGCCGAGGCTTGGGTTTTAGTATTTTGGTCATTTTCCAGAACGGCTTAGCATAATCTGGGAAAGTGCGGATCTTATTCGAGAAATCGTTATTTTGCGGTCCACCATTCTGGCCTTGATATTTTTGTGATTCGATTGCAGCGTGCTTTAAGCTCAGGCAGTCCAGAACGCTGGTGAGTGTATCGATGTTTGGGGAGTTGCTTACCTGGCTCGTCGGTACATGTTGTTCCTGGGCCTCCGAAATCGCCTCCTCAGTGGAACGTAGCTGCCAATCGATTACTTCAGCGTTCCGGCCGCGCCTCGTTGTCGACAGTGGTAGTTTCGCCGGAACTGTTGATGCCGATTGACCGAGGAGCCCACTTACGCCACCACCTGATAATGAATCGAACTGAGCTCCTGGTAGACGACCGGCTGCGAGACGTGGTCGTTCATGTTGCGTTATGTATAAGTCGAGGGTTGCGTGGACACCGGACCGTCTCAGCCGAGTGGGGAATCCGGCAGGATCTTGTAGTGGCCTCCGTGTCGTTGCTGGTGCCGTTTCGATTGCGCGATTGGTGCCCCAAGCTTGATGTTTGGCATTCAGGTCGGCAATGATGAACCATCACCGAGCTTTAGCTTGAGTAGGGCGATGAGCGTGATTGTGCCGACGGAAGTAGTCCCTTCGACACCGATGGCCTTCGATGATGTTCAGCTGGAAGCTTGGCAGCAGACGACAGTTGATGTTGTATCGAAGTGCGTTGCACACCACCTCCCTCCCTGGACGGCCGGTCGAGTCGCACAATGAGGAAGTACGGGATATGGACGCTCACCTCCGGTATAAGGTGCGTTTCAGTGATGAACGCCACGGCGATCTCGTTCTCCCAGGAAATCAGCCAGTTCAATGCTTTTGCTCTTGAGCGAGCGAGGGTTCCAGTTGACAGGGCCCACCCTAGCAGCCATTTCAATGAATCATGCCAGCAAGTGAGCCTGGTCGAAACGGGTTTTGCAGCCGAGTGGCGAGCTGTGCAAAGATCGGCATCAGCTGCTCCGGATTGTGAGCGGAGCATTCTTCCGGCAGGTCGTTTGATTCTCCGGCTGCTGACGGAATCCAGGAGGTGGGAAGCAAAGGCCATTCCGCTGGGGGATGGAGCTGGTGGTGCTGGGGCTTGAATCGATGCTGCGTCTGCGGCCAGCCGCTTGTGCGACTGCAACGGTGGAAGTACTGGTACCGCTCGTCGGGAGCCGTGATAGCAGGAAGTCGTCGATCACTGGAACACGGTTCTTTTCGGATGAGTTTTAGTGGATGCTTTCCTTCAGATATCCAGGATCTCCGCGCGTTTCGGACAGCCTTTCGTAGTGGCCCGAGTTTTTCGCCACGGTTGGCGCACTTTGGATCGGCCACTCCATCTTGTCGTGCACTCATCCGTCAGGTGCAGTTCGCCACACTTGCGGCCATGTGGCACCGCTGCCATGCCCGAAGTTGTAACATTGTCGCACTGTGTCACGTCACGATGCACGAGGCAGTATCGCTCCCAGCTGACGACGTGTAATTAATCACCTCAACCAGCTTCAGATCGTTGAAGGTGATGGAGCCCAGATGGACCAAAGTTGTCTCGGTATTTCTCGCCCTGCCGTGTCGAGGCGATTTGTGAACGGCGACAGATTTGAGGCCACTACTTTCTAGTCAGGTGATAAGCTCTTCCTTCTTCATATCGTGGGAGCCCTCACCAGCAAATCCTTGAGCGGCTTCGTGCCGGGGAGGTCATGAGTGTAAAACTCACTTGTGACCTGTAGGAACCCACGATAGATTTTTGGTGATCTGGATTGGCAGGCATCACCTTGCTCCTCACTGCAAAGCGGAACGGGCACTGAGGCCCTTTGCAATGAGCTGGCGGATTTTCGGCCGCAAATCCGGTGGATCGCCTTGAGGAGGTTACTCGCGCTCCAAGAGCAGTGCGCTTAAGCACTTTCCGCGACCGAATCGGTACCGAGTCTCCCATGACGGGCCGGAGAAAATAACGCCAACGCGACGAAGCAAAACGTAAACAGCGAACGAACGAGAAAACACTTGGAAAAATGCAAGCAAAAATCACGTCCGTACGTTCTGCTGTCTTCAACTGGTCCAGTCAAACTGACGGACGGTAATTCGAAATTTCGCGTGATTTTGAAAACATCGTAAGTCCAAAAGAGAGGCTCTTTTGGTTTACTTTCTCTTTCGATTGTATCACCGAGATCTGAAGAAAATAGCTCATCCAGCTTGTTAACGTGGAAATGTTGTAATAAATGCAATTTGGTATTGCTTTGATGTTAGTGAAAGAGAGCGTAATGAAAGAGACTCTTCATTTGGGCATACGACGTTTCAAAAAATCATGCTATGAATAAATTTTATTCGTAACTCGTGCGGTGACATCATCATCCGAAGATCGTCGTGAACAGAGCAGTAGCAGTAGTCCAGGAAAAAAAATCTTACAGGCTCAGCTATCGTTTGGTTTGCTGTTAGTGATTGAAGTAATATTAGTAATGATGCACGTTAAAGATCGATCGTTTTGAACTAATATTTATTTTGCGAGGAAAATGATGATTTCAGAGCTATTTCTAAATTGCGAAAAGACAACTATGGAGGCAGAAAGTAGCTAAAGCGTCGTAGACCTTCGTTCGATCCGTAATTCTTTTCGCAAAGTCCGGACTAATTTGATGGATTTTCTCCAATGTGTAAATACTTCCACAATGCACATTTCTAATTACAGTAACCAAACGCTTGTCAAAATTCCATTCAAATTTCTCTTCGTGCTGCTACCAGTACTGCACAAGATCGTGATCGCGATGGTGGAAGCACTGAGATAGGAACTTGTGGGACTCAGAACTATATTGGACGCTCCTTTCTTGATGTCAACTCCACCATTTTGCCTACTAAGGGTGGCCCAAACAGTCAATAAAAGCGAATCATACAAGAAAAGTTAATGGTTATACAAAAAAGCCATAAATCGGCATCTTGAAACCGCGTGCTTTTTCTAGTGACTTTTCAAGAGCACGAATTGAGAGAACCACAACGCCCATGGGGAATAACACACCGTAGATCGTTTGCTTACTTATGCTAAATAATAGACTTTTAATTTCAGCATTGTACGAAAATTATTTCACTAGATTTAAACTTTTGATAATGGGTAGAAAACCGTGAGGTGATTTTGAAATTCACCACATGGTTGATTTGTATAATCACCTTAACTGTTCCATCATTGGGAAAATATACCTCGAGCCAAAAGCATCATAAGCTGCAAACAGATATAATTTTTGAAACAATGAATTTTGTTGAATTTTTAGGTTTTCCTCAAAAGTGTTCTAGTTCTATAATTGTGGGGCACAGTGCACAGAAGTTCTTTAGATGAAACAATAATAAATTTTAAACGATTGGATAAAGAAAATTCGGAAACAATGTTCAATATATTTCTATTCATTTGTCATTGACTAGGTATAATATTATGTCATTCGCTAATCATTGATCTATAAATCCGCATTCTGATCCGTCTCTCAGTTCAATGAGTGACACACATCGCCCATCAGACTCGCAAAACATCCCAGAACAAACATTATTCTCGTCGAATGAAATATATTTGCGTTACAACTGAAGTTTATTCTGGAGTGAATTTGTCTTCATGGCATGGGGGCTGTTATGTGAGACTGTTTATCCACGGTGGGTAAACAAACACTTCGGTTTGGTGGACATTCAACAATAAAAGGTATGTATGCAGCGAAAGATCGCAAGCTTCCTCTGCAGGAGATGCGTTTTGCCACTTTACGCCCTCGAGCACAGAGAACAGACTTCAACTTGAAGTTATGATTGGCATTAGGGAATTAATAGAGGCTTTCAATAGTTTGGTCGTGGTCATTATAGCATTTGAAAAGCGTTGCATTCAACACAAAAAAGTTCAAGAAAAACCGTAATAATCCACCTAGCGTTATTAGTACATTTCTCGTGCATTACTGCACGAGATAAACGTAGTGTTGGAAGAGAGTTTAATTCAACGCGTTTCTCGTATCCAGGCTCTAAATAAGACAATCAGAATTCGTCGAACTAAGTCGATTGGTATATTACATCATGCAGCTCCACATTTTCTATAAATAATTTGTTTTAGGAGCGAACATAAAGCCTTTACGTATACTTACAATGTGTATAAAGAATGTGACAGGATTGCATTTCGTTGAAAATTATTACAGCTCGCATGCTCGTTTTCTGTGCTTGCCTAGGCAGAACGAAAATAATAGCGCTCAACGTGCTACAACATTATGATACTAGTTGCCTTTCGTGACGACGACGTTCGTTCCAACAATGATTTTGTTATGAACAGATCGTGCTCTTGACTTAAGTAAAAGTCAAAATCTATTATGAGAATAAAAAACATTTTCATGGAAAAAAAAGCCAAACCAATAAACTGAGCAACTTTTGTTTGAATGTAATTCAACGTACTGGCAACTATGCAGAATTCAACAGAACCCTGACAGGCCTTGTGCGAAATACAGAAATTACGTAAATCTTATCCTAGAGAATTTGAGCAGAATAATGACAGAATTTTAGCAGATTTTGGACAGAATTCAACCAATTCCTAACAGGATTCAGGTAAAAGGCTGATAGAAATCAAGCAGAATACTGATACAATTCAAGTTGAATATTCATACGACTCTTGATAGCATTTAAGAGGTTTAGAAGAGAACTAAAGCAGATTACAGAAATGATTCATGCAAAATCTAACAGAATTTCAATCAAAAATATTGGCAGAATTAGGACAGAGCCCTATATGATTGGAACAGAATGCTTGAGAGAGTAGAATGCGCGTCAGACTCCAGCAGAATTTCTGATAGGATTCAAAAAGAATAGAATAGGTTTAGAATGTTGCAGAAGTCAAACAGAATACAAGAATCCAAACATGATTGAAGGAGTTTCTTAAAGGAGGTACAGTAGAGTTATGACAGGATTCAAATACAATCCTGACAGTATCTTAAAGAAATTTATGAAGAATCATGACAGAATTTTTGCCCATTTGTGACAGTATTTAAACATAATTCTGATAAAGTTCATTCAATATGAGAAGGCAGCCCCTTCAACGCGATGTAGATATGCGCAAGCCTATCGAAAATTCTACAGTTATCAAGAACGCAAAAGTAGAGCAAACGGGTGGATTCAGTGGCAACAGATCCGGCAACGAATAAGTGACAACGATAGTCATATCTTGGAACAGCGAGAATCCGCACGTGTTCGTGAGGTGCAAAAGTCGGCGTGAGCGTGGCAGCAATCAGGAAATACAGTAGTTCAACACTAGAGAACGTAATTTCCGGGCAGTGAATCCACCGCAAACACTTCATTCAAGTATTACATCTACTGTATATGGACGCTATAGATGGCGGACGGTACGTAGAGAAGGCGATGAACCACGAGTTGCACTCATTGCTGAGAACCATCCATCGTTCACACCGCGAAAATCGGAGACAGCGGTGGGCCGGGCACGTAGCCAGAATGCGGACAGTAACCCGGTGAAAATGGTTCTCGACAACGATCCACGGGAACAGAAGGCGAGGTGCGCAGCGGGAAGGTGGATCGATCAGGGGAGATGATTGCGGACCTCCGAGACTGCGTGGTTGGCGACACGTAGCATGCTGACCGACCTGAATGGAGAAGACTTATGTAAGCACAGGCACTTCCTCCTTAGCTGTACTAATAATAATCTACTGTATAGCGCCGTGAGTGAGCGAGGAGTTGGCTTCACGATTATCGGAAACTGATGGAGCGTGTTATCGGTGGAAGCCGATAAGCGACCGACTTTGCGTGATGAGAATGAAGCAAATTCTTCAACTATAGCCTGATCAGCATCTATGCCCCAACGAACGATAAGACTGATAACGTGAAGGATGAGATCTATGAGATCCTTGATAGGGCCTACGAAGAGTGCCCAACACACGATTGTAGCATGGTCACTATTTTGTAAATATTAGGTTTAGAATTAGGGGAACTATTCTGATTTCCATCTCACTGGACATCTATTCATCTCATCGTAAACAAAGAAATACAGCATTCCATTAGCACTTCGCCAACCATGCAGTCTGCGGAGGGTCCGCAAATCGTCGAGAACCAAATTGAGAAGCATTTCCCTGATTCGTCCGAAATCTGGCTGAGTGCCCGGCTCCACCCCAGTCTTCCGATTTTCGCGGTGTGAACGATGGATAGTTCCCCCAACAGCTGATGCAGCTCGTGGTTCATTCGCCTCCTCGTACCGTCCGCCATCTGCAGCCCGCCTTAGATGGTACACCTTTTCATTTCGAAATTTGGGAGAGTACCTTGTAGGCGGATCAGCAAGTGATTGCGCGGTAGTTGCTGCAATCCAGCTTATCGCCCTTTTTGCCTTTCTCGATACTAGCTATACGTAAAGGCTATATGTTCAAAACAAACTTTAGAAGAGCTCGAGACCCATAGTTATATACCAATCGACTCAGCTCGACGAATTGAGGTGATGTCTGTGTGTGTGTGCGTGTGTGTGTGTGATGTGTGTATGTGACGCACCAAAGAGCAAAAAGTTTAGCTCACTTTTTTGCACTTCACTCAACAATTTACTCGCAACAGGTTGCATTCGTCGCAGTATACTGCCCCATTGTTTCCTATTGAAAATTGCCGGATGGACTTATGGGCTTGAAGTTATGGCCAAAATACTTTTCCTCATAAAAAGCGCGTAAAGTCTAGCTTCACTTTAATGCACTTACCTAAACGGATTCCTCACAACAGGCTGCATTCGACGCATCTTACTCCATTATTTCCTATCGAAAATTGGCGGATCGGACAATGGGTTTGTAGTTATGGCCAAAATACTTTTTCTCAAAAAAAGCGCGTAAAAGTCTAGCTCATTTTAATGCACTTACCCTGAACGGATTCCCTCACAACAGGCTGCATTCGACGGCATACTGCCCCATTGTTTCCAATTGAAATTTGGACGGATCGGACAATAGGCAGAGTATATAAAATACTATTTTTACCGCACGAGAAAGGCATACATCACCGCTAGGTGGATTAATCTGGAGTAGATAAGACAACACGAGCGTTCCATCCTCTGCGGTAGAACCTCATCCTCCCAAACGGCCAAATCTTGGTAATCACCCAGTGCAGCGCTCTAGCCAGTGCCTCACCACCGTGTTTAAACAGCTCTCCTGGTATTTGGTCAACTCCAGGGGCTTTGATGTTTTTAGCTCGGCTGATTCTCCTGATTTCCTGGAGATTCGAAGCCGGAAGTCGCATATCCTGCGCGCGTGCTCCTGGTTCATTTCTATACCGCCACCGTTGTGGTTGTCTGCCACATCGCCAATCAGGTGCTCTTCGTAGTCTGCTGCCACCTTTGGATCACCTCACGCTCGTTTGTAGAAGGTTCTCGTTATGTCCTTACACATATCGGGCTGTGGCATGTGCTTACGAACGGTTCAACTTCTCAAAGAACTTTCGCGTTATTAGCGCGGTACAGTTCTCCATCTCTGCACAGTCTCGAACTTCCTGCTGGCGCTTTTCACGGAAAATCGAGTTTTGTCTTTACGCGCCGTTTTGTCGTGCCTCGTTCGCCCTCGTTCGGTGTTGCAGCAATCTCGCCATGCTGCATTCTTCTCCTCAACTAACTGCTCACATTCGCCGTCATACAGTCGTTTCTTTGATCCCTTGGCACTGTGCCTAGTGCAGCGGATGCGGTGCTCAAAAGCGGATCGAATATCTCCAGCCATTCAAGAGATGCTGCGCCTAGCTGCCCTTCCATTGGGAGTGCCACTTCCAGTCTGCCATGTAGTCTTGGGCTAGTCTACACCATCTTGTAGCCGCCCAATGTTAAGCCGCGGCGGCCTCCGACGCGTTGTACACCTCGAGAGTTTGAGCGCAGACATACTGCAACGAGGTAGTGGTCCGATTTAATATTCGCACTGCGGTAAGTGCGTACGTCCGTGATGTTAGAGAAGAATCTACCGTCGATTAGAACGATGATTAGGTGATTTCCATGAAGCCCTGTGGATATTCTTGCGGGGGGATGAAAGTGCTTCTGGACTACCATTCCGCGGGAGGCTGCGAGTTTATGCATCGTTGGCCGTTGTCGTTCGAAACGGTATACAGACTATCCGGTCCGATGACCGGTCTATTCTTTCCTCCTCCACACCTGAGCGTTCATGTCACTGATGACAATTTGAGTCCGGGGTATCCATCGTATGTCTGCTCCAGCTGTGCATGAACGCTTCTTTCTTCGTCGTGGGATCTCCTACGTCGATACACCTATGCATGCGTACATATTGTAGAGCTCCATAATCGTCGGTCTTGGGCGATGTTCCTCAGTTTCCTCGAACGTTGGGGTCCCCAGGTCCGATTCCCACTGCGTGCAGCCAGCGTCACGGCCTTCGATCTGGTTCTCTGTTTGAACACCATCCTCAAAATGTGCAAGATAAAGGAAAAATAAGACAGAATCGTCGTCGGCGACAGCCAAATGGCAGGATGCTTTGGTTTTGTTTCTGTTAGAATTGGAAACGAAATCGGTCTACCATTTTATACAAAAACAGGTTGAAGCGAAAATTCTTCAAAGTGCAAACTTAATCATTTGACGACAGAAGGTTACCTTCGGTAGCAGAATCTTAAGCGCGCCTCGAGTGAATAGATGGAATAAATTGGTTTGAATGGACGAACTCACTAACATCATCAAGCTACCACGCCAAACGCCAATGCCACCAAAACAGTCAGTTTTGTAATCAATTCTTTCTTTTCAGAAAATGCTGGTTCTGAGAAAACCACATTATCGTTTCCAATGCGCCTTTCCAATAAATAAATGACACCAAACGCTTGTCGGAACCTTCGCAATGGAATATGACTTCGTGCTGTTATTGACTGACGGTTACTCGATGACTTTTCGCTAATACGCCACCATTCGGAATACATTTTCAGCATAGTCACTGACTGGTGGCGCGGGATTGCAACAGACGCCATTTTTATAATCAACCCTTTCTTCACATAAAACGCTGGTTCGTTGAGGTTGAATGATCAGCAGCAACACACCGACGATTCCCACCAATCGATGGTTTTCCGTGTTAATGTTACCAGCACCATCGTGCTGCTGTGTCGCTTCGCTGCTCCGCTCACCGTGTCCCATCTGCGTGAAATCTTGTTCGAAATAGATTAGATCCAAATCCACCAGTTGCTTGATTTTGATGTCTGTGCGTGCGATGCATGTACGTTATTGGTTGATTTACCTATTTCTGAACTTTCATCAATTATCGATAACAAATAGTTAGAAATCAGTAATTTCAGAAAAATACAAAAAAGTGACTCATCCCGATCGAATGGTACAAAAAAATGGAAATCCATCGAGGAACTTCGAAAATTATCCAAAGTTCTATCATATTTTCATGACGGTCTCCGATTTTCGCAATCGAAAAGTGTACCTTATTGCAAAGATAGACGTAGCCCTACGTCAAAAAGAATAAAAAAGAAGGACATTTGAAGCATTAAACTGGAAGGGAAGAAGAAGAAGGCAGAAAGATGGCCGAATGAGAAGTGAAAAGTGAGGAAGAAGGAAGTTAGAAGGAAAGAAGGAAGAAAGAAGAAGAAATAAGAAGGATAACAAGAAGAATGAAGACGGAAAATGACGTCTGAAGTAGAAAACTAGAAAAAGGAAGAAGAAAGGGAAGAAGAATAGAGAAGAAGGAAGTAGGAAGTGAAAGGAGGAAAAAGAAAAGGAGGAAGCAGGGAGAGGATGTAGTAAGAAGAAAAAAGAGAATAGTCGAAAAGAAAAGAAGAAGGAAGAATGGAAAAAAAAGTATGAAGAAGGAAGAAGGAAGAAATGAGAAAACAGGAGGGAGAAAGAAGTAAAATAGAAGTTGTAGGAGATTGCGACTGGTAGATGGAGTATTTGACGTTGGCTTTCTCAGTCTAATCAAATTAGACAGAGAAAGCCAACGTCAAAATAAGTAAAAAGAAGTGAACACAAAAAAAGATAAAATAAAGAAGAAATTAAGAAGAAGGAAAAAGTAAGAAGAAAAAATATGTAAGGAAGAAGGAAGAAAGAAGAAGGAAAAGAAAAGAACTAACTTGTTGCCCAAACTTCTCACTTTTACTTTCTTTTTTTTCAGTTGTGGCACTATTCTTAATTTTGGTTTATTATGGCAAATTCTATTATTTTCTTATGGGATTGGCCAAATTGGGACCACTAGTGCGACAACTGTGCAAAGGACGACAAAAATTGGGCAAATTTTTGCAATTATGGTTTGTATTAATTTGGAGATTAAAGGTGTTATAGCGTCATATGAATATGTTTCACTGATCAGAAATCCGTTTTGTGATGATGTGATGTGCCACTTGGTGTATAATGCACTAGTGCGACAACTGATGCTATAACCACGACTGGTACATCTAGCTTAATGAATTTATTCGCGTTATGGACAATATTTTCCCCATTGTGTAGCGTTTTGGTTGCTCTAAAGCTTCACCGGCATCGACTATGATCCCTCGATTTCTCGATACACCTTCGTTCTCACCATTCCAAAAATCTCCGTACTCCTTCTGCTTGGATGTCACCAAAGGCTTGTGTCAGCAAATTTCCCTCTCGAACCGACACGATAGCATTTTCTTGTCCGTCACTGCAGTGCGTAATAATCTGTGCTGTGTGGCAGTGATAGTTTTATGAATATGCTCCCATAATTATTCACGTCACCAAATCTCCTATCCTTCCAACCAGCTTTTGCGGTTCTGTTCAGCAACCCTTCGTCTTGTAAGCTTTGATCGTTGAATCACATCGTTCTGTTATTTTGTAAATCGTGGTGCTGAGAAGAACTTCACAATCATAAAGTCCAAGAAATACCGTCCGTCGATTAGCAAGGTGGTCTATCCGTGAGCAAATGTCCCTGGAGTTGTTTCAGGTGTTCTTGAGGATATTTTTACGCATTGAAATGGGTCGCAGATCATACCAATAGAATGACGAAAGACCAGCGTTTGCGTCTCCGATGACCATATTTACATATTGCATTGGACACTCTACGTGGGACCTTATCAAGCCTTCCGTAGAACGGATCCTTCACGTCATCAGGCTTATCGTCTGCGGGGCATAGATGCTGATCAGGCTGTGATTGAAAAAAAAATCCTGTACTGTTGCCACGCTCACGTCGACCTTCTGCAACTACGAACCGGGAGCGCAACATGTGCGGTTATTCAACGTTCTCGAGTCAAGTGGATTTATTAAACTTCCCTCTTGTCCTGTATTGGATGCAGGGTATATTGCCATTAAACCAACCGTTTGTTTACTTTTCGTTTATTAGTTTACTGTAGAACCTACCTTACAGCAGAAAAATGTTTTTCCAAAATTTAATGTTATTTTAATGTACATTTTAGACTTTAAGAGTCAGTTTAGCGAAAGTCAACAAATTTGAAATCAAAGTATTTCATGTACCTACTAAAATACATCAAATCTTGTTTTCAAAATGTTATGAAAATGAAAAACTGGCTCAATTCACTCTCAATGTAAATCTTAAAAACTGAACTAAATAATTGATTTAAAAACAAATCTCCTAAACAAATATTTGTACTCCTCAGACATGTTATAAATCTGATCCCAAAGTGAGTTTTTATGAACGAAGCACAGGAAATAACGATTGCAACTTCATTATCCTTGTTTGCTATAATTATCCAAATGTGTCTTAGAGGAGGGTGAACAACAAAATTAAACCTTCGTCAATGTGAAGGCAATCCGTCCTGTCTTTTAATCATTCAAAGATTACATAAACACACAACCTACATACGTACCCTTATTTACTGAAGTACTCGGTGCGCAACAACGCTGAGTCTGGAAACAACGACCGTCTTCATTGATTCAATTTGTAATTCTCGAGCTGTTGATAGCACTGTATTGTAAGAAAGACCAAGTCCACCTGGGACGTAGAGCCATCGAGACAAACAAAAGAATCTTCCTTTCTGGACTCGGTCGGAACGGTGCGGTGGCACGTAGCGCGTACGGTCAGTTGTAAAACTACTTTCAAAAATGGTCAAACTTGATTCATTGAAGTTGTTTTTATTTTTGACCAGCCGGCATCAACCTTTACATGGCCGTGTGATGGCGCGCACTGCTCAATTGCACTTAAAGGAAAACAACACTCTCCACGGGGTATATTTGTTCCCATATTAAGATCAATATAGAGAAGTGTTCACATTGATTCGATTGTGTGGTATAAAATTGTTAATTTTGAAATTGAAAGACAAAAATCGGTGTGACAATGATATGGTGGAAAATTTCCCCATGCAAACCATGCAAGTCCGTTGAAAGGTTCTACTTTCCATAAACCACTACAATCCGCTGGAAAGTATGCAGATGTTGGTTCTGTTTTTGTGTGGGGCTGGAAAAGTGGCAAATATTGTAGTTTGCAACGAGCTTCCATCGCACCAATTCCCCACATCCATGCATCTTTTCATATATTATAAGAAAGGTATGGAAGAATGCTTGGTTAGGAAAATCAGTAAGAGCAATAATTTCAATCCCCTTTCGTCGTTCTGGGGCATCATCCATGTACTGTAAGATTTACAGGAACTCAACAAGTCGCAAAAAAAGAAGCAGCTTACACTTTCGTATGGGCAGATTGTCTGATGATGAAATTTTGCAATCTTCCGTTTCTCATGGTAATTTTTGCTTCATGTGGTGAACTCCATTGAAGCATGCAGATGTGTTATCACTTCACCACCCAGTTGCGGCAGACAATTTTGACATGTGGAAATGCGAGAAGGATTAGCGAAATAAGAAAAGGAACTGAAACAATTTGGCTTATGTCAGAATAACAGAATCGTTGCATTTGACAACTTGTCGAGATGGCAAAAGCAGAAGAATCAATTGTCTAGAACGTTTTATTGTACCAATTTGGTGCTGTTTGAGTTCATTGTCTTGGTTCTCTGTTCTGGAAGAAAAAAAAATCCAGTATTACACATTTTGTCAATTTGGAGAATCCAATCGTTTTTACAAATATTCGAGATCGTAAAATTTTGTTGAACTTCATAATAGCTGCTAATTCAACCTTATTCATTAGAGTCGAAGTGCAATTTGCACCAGTTCCCATCAGGCGAGGAGTAATAACCATTGACATTACCTATAATAATATGGCTCGACTGAAACAAGATTTAGCAAAAATTCCACTACCATAAACAGCCCTTGGACAAGTTCGTTCACATTTTGTTTTATTTGAAGCACAGGAATTGAAGATCCGAATGCTTGAGTCGTTGAATAAAAGTCGTTACTACCAAAGCATCATCTGTAGCTAATCACTGTCACTAGCATCCATAACACGCTGCGACGAAGCTTGGCCTCTGCATGACACCAAATCGATGGATGTTGGGAACTTGATGGGGTGCTTGTTCCGCTGGATATGGTTATGATGGGTGTTAGCGCCTTACTAGTTTTCGTCGTACCAATAGCTACCATGTAGGTAGAGGCAGTACAATTAGAGTAACTGTGAAGGAGGAAGGGTTCTCTACATTGCACACTTTATATGCAAGATAAGGTACACAAAAGGAAAAATAAATCGATTCTAAAATATCCTCAACTGGAACGATCACAACGTTGTTTGACAAAAAGGATTGGTGTGTAAAAACAAACCTTTCTTCCATGATTAAATGTCGCACATGCCTCGGACGTAAAACCCCAAGGCTGAACGTTTTCAAATAAAAAGCTAGCTCGTCATAAAAAACTGTATGCACCACTCCTACAAGGTGGTACACCGAAATTAAAATTATTGAAACAACATTTGATTGATGTTGCGTTGTAGATCGATTTAGGTGAATATCGGCTAAAGAGAACATGAGAAGTGGAATAGCTCATTAGGAATTGTGAAGTGTCCGGATTATATGAAATATAAAGGAAAACAGTGAGGCAGGAATACTGACTCAATCAGCTTTCATGGTATAGTTGAAAACCATCAGCAGCATTACTGCCGTAATCTGAAAGTGACGTATACGCCATTTTCCAAAATGGTGTAACGAGTACTACTATCGAGCTCTTTAACAGAAAAATGAAAAACATGGATGTTGAAAAATGGGGTTAGGGACAGGTCAAAGACAAAATGAAGGAAGAGTCGAAAAAATGAAGACAAGCACGAAAGGACAAATGGTCGAAAGGACCAAAGAGGTCGAAAGTAAAGGGACAAAAGGTCGAAAGGACAAACGTCGAACGTGGACAAAGGTCAGAAACGGAGAACGTCGAACAGGACAAAGGTCGAAAGAAACTAAAGATCAAAGATCAAAGATTCGAAATGGACAAGGAACTGAAACGGAGAGAGTCAATCTAGCCCAGAGTTGCCCTACACAATTACCAAAACTCTGCTTTATTTTTCACAATTTTTACAAATAAATAAAATTTATTCAGTGAGTACAATAATAGATGGATGTTGAGTTTTCTAATGTCATTCGATCAGTCAAAATGGTGCACGCCGCATATCAAATACACCGGCGTGTATTACACGCCGTGTATTTTCAGTAATGAGCCTGCGTGGCTTGAGTGCACTATTTTGACAGATCGAGACATTAAAAACCAAGATTTTCATCTATTATTTGCACTCATTGAATGAATTTTATTTAATTGCTAAAATAGTTTAAAATAAAGAGCAACTTTTTGCCAACTGTATAGACAATCACCTGTCTGCTCAATACAGTTTCATTCATTTCCTAAATCAACAATATTTTATCTCTAACAGAACTATCTAGATATTCATAATATTGTTTCATAGTATTACTCCTTCTTTGAAATTGCTCATTCTTCGCTTTGATTTTTGTGATGAGTGTGTTATTTCTACTCGAAGTTAAATGCATTTTATAAATTCTTTCGGAATACACTCAACTTGTTATCAACTTGTTCTTGATCGTCCTTTTGCCCTTTCGACCTCTTGTCCTTTTTGACCTTTTGTCTTTTTCGACCTATTCGACCTTTTGTCCATTTCGACCTTTGTAGCATTTCGACCTTTTGTCCTTTCTGACCTTTTATCCTTCGACGTTTTGTCTTTTCTGACCTTTTGTCCGTTCGACCTTTCTTTCGACCTTTTGTCTCTTCGACCTTGTCCTTTCGACGTTTTGTCTTTCGACCTTTGTCATAGATTCTGAAAAATGGCTGTTACGTCAGTTTTCCAGCTTACGGCAGATTATGCAATCAACAGGATGCATCACTACACGATACTCTGATAGATAGACAGATTTTTGTCGATTTTGCATGACATTTCTGAGCGGTTTTTGAGAATAACTCGCATTTAGGAATTTCTATGGATTTTGGAATCTACGTGGTTTTAGGATTTTGGTTGTTGAATAATTTAAAGATATTTTTTAAGCAAATATCGGCATAGAAAATCACCAACTCAAAATGGATAAAACCAAATTTCTGAAATCATTCAAGCGAAATCATGTCAGGATTCCAGCAGATTGCGATTAAGATTAGAGCAGAACTCTGTCAGGATTCGCAAAGTTCCAACAAAAACCCGTCAGGACTACAGCAAAATCCTGTTATGATTCGAGAAGAACCCTGTTAGATTCGAGCAGAATCCTGTTGAGATTCGATCAGAATCCTGTTGGATGAAAGAATCTGTTAGATTCAGCAGATCTTGTTATGATTCGAGCAGAAACCTGTTGGTATTCGAGTAGAATCGTAGAATTCTGTTAGGATTACAGCAGAATCTTGTTAGGATTCGAGCAGAAACATGTCAGGATTGAAGCAGAATCTTGTCAGGATTCAAAGAGAATCCAGTCAGGTAAGAGCAGAATCCTTCTAGATTCCAGCAGAATCTTGTTATGATTCGAGCAGAAACCGCTTGGGATTCGAGTAGAATCCTGTGAGAATTCCTGTTAGATTCGAGCAGAATCCTGTTAGATTCGATCAGAATCATGCTGGGATTCGAGCAGAATCCTGTTGGGATTCGAGCAGAATCCTGTTAGGATTCGAGCAGAATCCTGTTAGATTCGAGCAGGATCCTGCTAGGATTCAAGGCAGAATCCTGTTGGGATTCGATCAGAATCCTGTTGGGATCGGAGTCGGAATCCTGTTGGGATTCGAGCAGAATCTGTTGGATTGACAGAATCTGCTAGGAATTCGACCAGAACCTGTCGGGATTCGATAAAATCCTGTCGGATTCGAGCAGAATCCTGTCGGGATTCGAAGGATCCGGTTGATATCTCGAACAGAATCCTGTTAGGATTCGGAGCAGAATCCGCTCGATATTGACCAGAATCCTGTTAGGATTCGAGCAGAATCCGTCGATATTCGAGCAGAATCCTGTTAGAGTCTGAGTAGAACAATCTGTTAGGATTCGAGCAGAATCCTTTGGGATTCGAGTAAACCTGTTGATTCGAGCAGAATTTGATTCGAGCAGAATCCTGTTAGGATTCGAGCACAATCCTGTTGGATTCGAGCACAATCCTGTTAGGATTCGAGCACAACCTGTTAGGATTCGAGCACAATCCGTTAGATTCAGCACCTGTTGGATTCGAGCACAATCCTGTTAGGTTCGAGCACAATCCTGTTAGGATTCGAGCAGAATCCTAGGATAGGATCTCGAGCAGAATCCCGTTAGATTCGAGCAGAATCCTGTTAGGATTCGAGCAGAATCCTGTTAGGATTCGAGCAGAATCCTTGGGATTCGAGCAGAATCCTGTTAGGATTCGAGCAGAACTCTGTTAGATTCGAGCAGAATCTGTTAGATTCGAGCAGAATCCAGCGATCGAGCTGAATCCTGTTAGGATTCGAGCAGAATCCTGTTAGGATTCGAGCAGAACTGTTAGGATCGAGCAGAATCCTGTTAGGGATCGAGCAGACTGTTAGGATTCGAGAATCCTGTTGGGATTCAAAGAATCCTGTTAGATTCAAACAGAATCCGTTAGTATTCGAGTAGAAAGGTCATGATTCGAGCAGAAAACTGTCATGATTCGAGCAGAAAATTGTCATGATTCGAGCATAATACTGTTAGGATTCGAACAGAATCCTGTCAGGATGCTAACAGAATGACGTCAGAATTGGAGCAGAATCCTGTCAGAATTCGAAGTCAAATCGTGTGATCAGGGCCGGATTTATGGGGGGGCTCTGCCCCGGCCCCCACAAATCTTATGTACCAAAACCAACCACATTTTGGGGCCCCTGCACGTCGGCCCTGGGGCCCCTTTCGGCTAAATCGGTCCTGCGTGTGATGATTCGAGTAGAACCTGTCAATATTCGAGCAGAATCTTGTCTGGACACGAACAGAACCATGTCAGAATCTAAAGTCGAATCCTGTAGGATCATTTAACAGAATTGCAGATTCTAGAAGCAGCTTCTGTCAAGATTTGAGTAGAATCTTGTCAAGAATCAGTAGAATAGAGTCAGGATACGAGCAGAAACTAGTAAGTTTCAAACAGCATCCTGTTTGTATTCGAATAGAAGCTTGCTAAGCAGAGTAGAATCATGTCATCATTCGAGCAGAAACCGACAGGATTTATCCAAAATGTGCAGGATTTAAACAGAATCTTGCAGGACTCCAGCAGAATCCTGCAGGACTCGATCAGATCACTACATAATTCGAGCAAAAATTTTATCAGGATTAAGCAGAATCATGTCAGAAATTCCAGCAGATTCAGTTCAGAATCCGAGCTGGATCCTGTCGGATTTGAACAGAATCGTGTCAGGATGAGCTCAATCTATTCATGATCTGTTAGCAGAATCCCGTCAGAATTCAAGCAGAATGATGTCATTATTCGGTAGAATCGCCATGATTCGAACAGCATCCTGTCAGGATACGAGCAGAATCCTGTTAGTATTCGAGGATTTGAGCATGATTCCTTCAGTATTGGTGCTTAGTTTTGTCAGAATTTTAGCAGATTCATTTTAGAAGGATTCCCAGAACTGTGTCATAGTGAAAGGGAGGGGAGGGCATATTTCAATGAAAGATTTGTATAACTTTTTAACGCAAGGGCCGATTTCAACCTAACTTGGTCTACTTTTCTCCTCTATATTAGGAAATGATTCATTCTATAATTGGGAGTGTTATTTGAAATGCGAGAAGTTATGGAATTGTTTGAAAACAATTCACTGTAACTTGAAGCTCTTCACCGATGTTCACCAATATTGGAGCAATATTCTCTATCATGGCAAACAAAATAGCTGGGGTTGGTGGTTATTGGTAAAAGGTAGGTGTGTTGGTGGTGTAGAGGCAGATTATGTATGAGAATATACCAATCGACTCAGCTCACGAATTGAGATGATGTGTCTGTCTGTGTGTATTTGTATGCATGTGTGTATGTATGTACGCAAATAAAACTCACTCATCTTTTAAGCACTTATCTTGATCCGATTTGTTTGCAATAGCGGTGCATTCGACGAGAATTCTTGTCCCATTGTTTCCTATTGAAAATTGGCCAGATCGAACTATGAGATCAAAAGTTTTAGTATATCTGATGTACGAGAAAGGCACAAACACCGATGGGTGGATCAATCAGGTTTTTTCATCCATAGTTCTTTGAGATCCTATTGCCCGATTCATCAAAATAACAAATCCTCGACAATAACATTTTCCGGAAATAACATTTCTCCATAAATAACTTTTCAGCAAAATGATGCATTTCCCCGAATAGAATGAGTCATTTGGCTTGCCATTTGGAATAACGGACGTTTCAATTTTGATTTTGGTGAACTTAAATAACTATTGACTGAGTGGTGCTGAAATAAAGCCGCAATGGTAAAAATAACGCCAGAAAACATGCAAGAATTGGTGGGTTTGATCCCTTCTTTAAAACTAGGCGTTTTCCGAGAATAAGGCATCGGTGGATGATTACTTCCTTGGAAGTAGTTTCTCTTCGTAAGTATTCCAGAAAAATGCCAACCATCAGTCTATATTTATCAGAATATACATCAAATAACGTTGCTCTTCCACGGTCCAAATTATGTAAAGACTTCGTGCCAAATTATGCAGACCGCCTGAAATTGGACATTTTTCCGCAAATATATTTCCTGAAAATTAAATTTCTGAGAAAACAACTTTTCCCCGAAATACCATTTAAGTGTAAAAAGAATTTATTTAGCGAAGTCAATGTTTTCAAAGTGAAGTCTTCTTTAGATCAAATGATGCAGAGAATATGTACAAAACACTATACCCTGTTTAACAATTGGTTCTATCATTTCTCAATTAAAAAACTGCGGGTACATACAGCTAGTTGTACAATAAAGGCAAGACAATTTTCTGATTTTATAAAGTTTTATATCAAAATCTGGCTTTCTCTGTCCCAGGTTAATCAAAACGGCTATATTTTTGAATTGCCGACGTTTCGGCAGAATATATTCTACCTTTTCAAGGGAAAATTATCAGTCAATCGTTTTCGTTTTAAAGGATACAAATTTTTTCCGGTCGTTATTTAATAACAATTAAGTTTTATTTATTTATGAATATTAATTCTAAAATACAAAAAACAATGGAAAGAGGTTTTCTATTTGTTGGGATTCGAACAGCATCCTGCCAGTATTTGAGCAGAATCTTGTCAAAGTTGAAGTAGAACCTTTTCAAGATTCGTGTATAGTCTTGTCAGTATTCGAGCAGAATTATGTATTAGGATTCAAGCAAAATTATGCAGGATTCGATCAGGATCGCTTTAGAATTCGAGTAGATTTATATCACGATTCAAGCGAATCATGTTCGAATCTGATCAGAATTACCTCATGAATCAAACATAATAGTGTCAGGATTCAAGCAAAATCGAGTCAGGATTCGAGCGAAATCCCAGGATTCAAGCTGAATCGTATCAGGATTGGAGAAGAATTCCTGATTCTAGCAGAATCCTGTACGATTCGAGAAGAACCCGTCAGGATTCTTACAGAATCCTGTCTGAATACAAACAGAATGCTGCTAGGATTAAGTAGAATCCTGCTAGGATTCGAACAGCATCCTGCTGAATTCGAGCAGAATCCTGCGAAATTCGAGCAGAATCTTTCAAAATTCGAGCAGAATCGTGTCAGAGTTCGAACAAAATCGAGTCATATTTCTTCAACGCTTGTCAAAGCTAAATGTCAAGAAGGAAAATCCATACGATTTGACAGCTTGATACCCAACATGTTCGGACAGCAGAACAAAGGGAACCGAAGCGACAATCTTTATCTAGTAACTAAAATATCTTTGAGAAAATCGATTGACTATGTGAAAATTGTGCCCACATACACACGCACATTCACACAGTACACACGGACAGACAGATATTTGCTCAGCTCGATATGAGTTGATTGGTGTAGTTTTATGGGTCTCTGGAATCCTATCAGAAGTTCGTTTATGTTGTTTAATGATGTCTTTCGGTATAACTTAATTGTACAATATAGGCAAACAAATATCTATTTTTTAGGAAGTTTTATGAATTCATGAATATTAATTCAAGTACAAAAATTGCAGAAAAATATTTTCATTTGTACACTGGGGTCGCTTTTTTATTTATGTGACAATTTCGATCTACTCACAATTTCATTACACACTCTAAAAGTAATCTGCTATTTGTTTATCAGTTTATCACTGAGTCAGAAATAAAGTGACTCAGCGAATTTCAAACAAAACTCAAAAATGGGTTGTTTAGCACGAAGGGGGTTTCGGTCATTTGACATAAAACACGCTTAACATACTTCAAGACAAAATTTCCAAAACGACTTATTGTTTTTGTAAATAAAAGATTCAAACGAGATTTGATTATATAACTTCCCACGCAAACCAGCACCATCAACAGGTAGCGGAAAACTTCACCTACCTATTGGTAGTTGGTTCAGAAAGAGCTGTCGATTCACAAACCTGAATCGTTATAAATCCTAAATCTTGACTTGATGGGATGAGAAGTGCGAAGAGGGATGTAACGACGTTCCGTTCAAATTGGTTAAAACACGGATACGCTTTAGTTTAAGAGCTCTATTGCAATATGTGCAATACTACGTGAATCATAATAAATAAATAGGATATCTAGCAAAAAAACTTCCACAATTTGTATGAAAAAGAAAAGTATTGAATCCTTTGCAGCCCGTTTTGTCTGAGCTAAAACTTTGTCACTTACACCCCTTTGCATTTAATCCCCTCAATTAATGTGCAGTCATGATTTTTAAAGGATAACTCCCCAAGCAACCAGAAGTTCGAAAAGATTTTGGCTTAATCAGCACTCATTTTAGGTAATTTTAGTATGGTGGAGCGCAAAAGTGAACTTTAAAGTTTCGTTAAAGATGCTTGGAACTGATGTATGAACCATAGTGAACTTTAAAGTTTCGTTAAGGATGCTTGGAACTTGATGTGAACCATATGAACCAATTAGTTCGGAGAGTAAATTTAAGTAAAATCTGAACTTCTAGTTGCTTGGGTCACGCTTTAACATAATTCCATTAAGAAGGGTAGCCGTACTCTTAGTGGAGGTAGCACCAAACATGAAGGTAGTGGTGTTTTAATGAGATTTTTTATAATTATACACTTTACGATGGTTTTAGTTGATGCGCAGTGCTTTAAATATCCTGTTAACTTATCCTGTTTGAAAAACTATTGAAAACAATGATTTTTCCTTAATAAATTGGCCCCTTGCACCTATAGTAGTGCAACTGTACAAATAGTGGCGAGTCCATACGAAATCAATGGATAGCACCACTATGGGAACCAAAATAATTTTCACTACCAGTTAAAGGAAAAGTGCCCATTATGGTGCAAGCGACATAGTTTGATGTTTGATGTTTGATGTTAAAGACATCAATCTCATTTTGTTAGCAATTTATTAGTTTATCTATTGGCAAAGATAATAAAGCTCCAAATTTCCCATAATTGTGGCTCTACTAATACCTCCACTATTGGTACCGTTACCCTTGTTATCATTACACTTCGCCATCCTTGAGGAGAATAATTTCAACCACTGCGATTACCGACAGTAAATTCTCGGAAGGACTCCGTCTCCGCAAATTCAATAAATCCGCACCATTTTCTCCTTCAGAAATCGGATCAAATTCATGCCATATAAATGCGCCTTTTCGCAGCATTTCTTCTCCAGGTCGAGGTCGAGAATGCACTTACACACAGTTCAAAGTTGGTATCCACACACCAGAAACAAGCATCCGATCCGATCCCACCGCTCAGCATCGATGATGTTGATGAAGCCGCAGTGATGTGCAATGGAAGGCAATCCGTCATTTGGCCCGGCGAAACGCTTCAAAAGTTTTCCGTTACGTTGTGCTGAAACCGAGATACCTCCCTTCGTCGCATCAATTGCATCTAGAGGTTGCAAGATCTCCTAGCGGTGTAGTTGTGCGATGCCACAGAGTATGACGCCAGGAAAAAGACTTTTGCCCCTTTCATCTACAGCACGCAACCATTGCGATTGATTGAAATGTGTTCGATCGCATGGCATCAATCGTTCTGCCACTGACACTTTTATGCGCCGCAGTCAGCGTGGGTAGAACTGTAACAGATTCGTATTTGAATAAAAATGGTAGAAATTATAATTTGGCCTCCATGGAAGCAGGATGGACAGTGATGAATTGAACCTGGATTGATCTTCGAAATGCTTGAATTGAATTTCTAACTAATGTTGTTTCTCAGAATTTTTCTGAATCCTAGCAGAATTCCCTCGGTATATGGAAAAGTATTCTGTTAGAATCATGACAGAATTTTTGGTAAAATATTGAAAATGCAACTGTGGGGGTCCCGTAGCGTAGTTGGCTACACGTTCGCCTTACAAGCGAATGGTCATGGGTTCGATTCCAGCCCCTCCACCAAACCCTCGTCAGTCGCCGGATCCGCAGCTCATACGGTGGCGTTTGGGGTACGCGCCTTACCGTCACGGCTGCCTGATGACGACTGACACTGACACTCTTCTCGGAGGCATTCCTCCAACGTTACCTGAATAAATGGCAATACCGAACAATACAACGATCAATGGATACCGATATGGACAAACGGACACAATGGACTCACGACGAAATGGACTGGCAACGACAACAACGTAATGGAAATCTAAAAATAGATTCTGTGTGGACTCTGTACAGCAGAATAATACAGTAGATCCCGGCACAGTAGCGGTTAGTAACACAGGTGCCTAACAAATAAATAAAGGAATAAAAAAAATTGAAAATGCAACTCTATGCACATTCCATTTCGGTTCTACAGTTATTCTCCAAAGAAACCAGTGCTCATTACTGTCCATCTCTACGAAGAAAATAAAAGATCATCCCAAACGAGCGGAAAGTTCCTAATTGAAAACTTATAAAAAGTGTCATAGTAGGACCAGGAAGTTTCAACGGTGAACTTCCTGCTCAGTCTTAAATGTCATTGATTGCTACCCATTAGAAGAACTGATCATTTTTTATCTTCATTATCTCAAACCGTATCATACAATTGACAATGCAGAGTATTACCATACCAGTGCTCATCCATTCAGTTATTACGCGCACCATCAGGAACCGTTTATACACCACCAATCAAATCCATTCAACCGATGCGCTTCAAAATGCACCGGCACAGTAGATCTGCATACAGAGAAAATGGCACGCAAAGTTCTAAAAAACATTGCTGCGACAGACTGAAAGCTCAACCTGACGCGATGCAAACTGGAGCTGAGCGTACAGATACGTGGAATAACTTGCCCTAATATTATGGATTGGGGTAACATCTATCACAGCGGCGGCGGAAAAGCAGAGCATGGAGTTGGTTTCGTAGTGATGGCCAAGCAGATGAAGCGAGTGATGCGGTGAAACCCATTGCGAACGAATCTGTGGATTGAGATACAGGAAAATTCTTCAATTACAGCCTAATCAACGTTTACGCACCGACAAACGATAAATCCGACGACGTGAAGGACACGTTTTATGAATGTTTTGATAAAGCCTATGGAAGTGCCAAAGCATGACGTGGAAATTGTTACCAGCAATACGTAACCGAACGAAGCATACCAG
>NC_085141.1:382365302-382525339 GCF_024139115.2 Armigeres subalbatus | reverse complement strand
TGAAAGCTCAAATACTATAATATATGTACTATAATAGACTTTCCCAGGACTATAAATTAGTCACTCTAATATTTTCTCAAGTTTCACATGTTTTCAAACCATAACAAATCCACCTCATTTATGATCCCAAGCAAGTGTGGTTATGCTTACTCATATTTCTTTTACAAGACATGTTCCATGAATTAATCTGGGACATGTCGTGTCACAGTTAATCAATTATTGCCCACATTCCATAAAACACAAGTGTAGCAATTCGACTCCTTACATTGTTCCAAACGTTGTAACATTTTCAAAACACTTACCTCCCAGCCAATGAGTTAGTCATAAATCGGTACCGCAATGCACCATCAGACAAACGGTCCCATGGTGTCATATTACATTTACATAACCCTCAATAAGCTATGCATTCTTATGCTTTCATATTAACTCCTCTTCGGTGCTGATCTATGCCAACAGCACATAGCTTGAGCCATACCAGTGTCACACTAAGTGTACACGTATTGGTATTTAACTATGTACCCTTCTTTTCTCTGATTGGACAACTAGTCAATAAGCTCCGGGTTTCTCTCCGCCTCCTACTATAGTACTAGAATTAAGTATCGAACAAACTGTAACTGTACTAGAATTAAGAACCAATCTAATTGTAACAAAGTTTCAATAAATTCATTCGAGGAACAGCATTCAACAAGTGTAGTAGATGTTTTATTCCAGTTAAAAAGAAGTGCCTTCTCCAAGCATAGTTTAGTAGGGAGGAACTATCGTTCTATGTAAACTTTAGAATACAGACAATGGAGCGACAGCCAGTGAATGAAAAATTTAGTTTAGAGCCGAGTCAGGTACGGAACTCTGAAGAGTAAATATGTACCACCTACAGTTGAGATCGCAGGGTGTGTGATATCCGGCATAACCACCAGAAACACAATTTAGCCGAACTATGTTGGCTGAATATAAGAACATTGTTTCTCTCGGAAACATTTCACAGTATCGCAAAGTACCAATCAATACTAGTAACATACTTAGTTCACTTTTTACGCGGTTCTTCCATTCGGATTTTGAAATTTTCGCGATTTTTTTCGCTCAGTTTTTGGGATTTCCACGGTTATTACGCAGATTAAAAAAAAAATTAACGTTGTTTTGCCTTTCTCGTATACTAAGTACTGCCACATTTTTTCTGCGCCCAAAACGGGGGAGCGTAAATGGAATCAGAGCGTAAAAAGAGGGAGCGCTATTTGGAATTTGGAGCGTAAAAAAAGTTTGCAATCTTTTAGGTAAGCAAAATTTGATATTTAACTCACTTTTAGCCTTAAGATGTGTCTTTTACCAATTTTGGTATTAGAGTCGTCCAAAATGTTTCCACTATCATGGTCGTCCAACTGTTTGAGTGCTGAGGCCTTAAGATGAACTTGGTACGCTAAGAATCAACAAGTCATAAGTGGTGCAGATCCTTGATAACGCACAGTAAGTCGTTCATCTATGTTTTCAAGTATTTAAAGTTTTACAAGAACCTCCTGGAGGTTGGATCTGTGTTTTTTGTGATACATTGGATAGAATGCAACCTTTGCATAGGTTCACGGTCATCCAAGAAATACCTGAAATAGGCCTTAAGATCTACACGCGTAACCAGAAATCTTTCGCCTTGTTTCCAAAGTGGTACAACCCCTTTGTGGTACATAGAATAGAATGCGTCCAATGCATAGGTTCATGGTCATCCAAGAAAACTCTGGAAAAGGCTTTAAGATCTACACGCGTAATCAGGGCTCTTTCGGCTTGTTTCAAAAGTGGTACATCCCCTTTGTGGTCCATAGAATAAAATGTGTCCATGGCATATGCTAATGGCCATCCTAGAAATTTATGGAGTAATACTTCTAGGCTTACCCCAATAACTAGTTGGTCTTTAACCTGATATAAATACGGTACATGGTCTTTGCAATATTAGCCCGTTTTTTCCTTACACACTTAATTTTTTTTACCGGGTCTCAGCAAAATGGTCAACTTTTACCGAGATGCGCACAGCCGTGCCCCAGCAAACATGTTTTTTCAGAGATTCATGTCAAAATTCACCAAATAACCAAATAATTTGCCGCAAATCAGCTAACAAACATCATGTTTGCCGGAATATCAGTTTATTATTTTGCTGGCGCACGGCTGTGCGGATTTTTGCAGAGCTTTAAAAATAAAAACTAAGTATGTACACTAAATTAATGATTTCGTGTGTGTTACTTCTATGTGAAGTTGAACGATTTACAATATGGAATGTTTGACATTTTTTTAGTCGAATAGGATTTTTATTGCACAGCAGCAGTGCCTTTCTCTGCTTTGTTCTCTCCGAGGCAGCCAAGTTGGTTGCGACGAGACGGACGCAATGAGAAAACAGAACTGTGCAATAAAAATACTATTCGACTAAAATGCTGATGTCATATTAGAAATTTGGAGACAGTACTGTCGATAGCAAATCCTTCCGCACGCGATGGCATATGAGCAGTCAAACCACCTTCCTTTGGCCAGTGGAGATATATCAGCTTCCTCACTGATATTCTTCCTCCCCTTCATACGGGAGCTTGGCAGAAGGAAGGTCGTGATATGTGCCATCACAAATATTGCCCTCCGCTCGCTTTCAAATCGACTTCTATAAAAACATTCTTCATGCCTGCCGTATCCTAACGGAACTATCAATTCTATACTTTCGCCTCTAATGCTATCATGAACATGTACGTCCAAGTTTGGAAGATGATATAAGTATGTACGTTTCCGGCGTGAAGTTGTCTCGTTCCAATTCATTCACATTTTGCATTTCCAAGGAATAAACAGTTTTGTACGGGATACGAATGAAGTTTGTATACTACATGGAACTCATGACATCAAGAACTACTTGGAATGCAAATATTTCAAAATGAGGTTACACACCTTGTTTGTTCTTCAATAACTACCTAGAGCTAATGACAACAACTTTAACTACTTGGAATGCAAACATATACCACAAGCCTTCCGTTCGCGTATTGATCTGCAGATCATTCCTGTATAGAGTTCATGTTCCTAATATCATGGAAAAAATTAAAGCTACATGGAATGCACACATTCACTCCGATGAGGTTGCGCAAATTGTTTTTTCAATTAGTGTTTCCATTACGGAGGTTAACCAGTAGATCTTGACTCTACGGAATTCGTAGATTACTTCGAACCCATGACAATAACAAGCAGTACATGGAATGGGAAAATATACAGTATTGACCCGATTTTGTCACTTTCCGATTTTGTCTACTATGATTTTGTAGACCTCGCATTTTTGTCGTTTTTATTATTTTCAAATAATACCGCAAACTATAATGATTTTCGTGAAATAACTTTCACCGCCTGTGATTTATTATGAATTATTTAGATTATATAGAGAACCTGACCTTGACCCTTGGAGTTCGTCGAAGCCCACGACAACAACAAGAACTACTTGGAATACAAAAATATACCAAGAAGGGATAACACAACTTGTACACTCTTCGATATCTGTCACCATAACGGAGGTTGATCCACAGACCTTGACTCTTGGAGTTTGTAGACTAACTGGATCCCACAGCAGCAAAAAGAACTACTTGGAATACAAACATATACCTAAAAGGAATCACACAACTTGTTTATTCTTCAATAACTGGCTCCATTACTGAGGTTGATCAACATACCTTTACTCTATGGAGTTCGTAGACTACCTGGAACCAATGACAGCAACAACTGCTACTTGTAATGCAAACATATAACAAGAAGGGGTCACACAACTTGTGCACTCTTCGATTACTGTCTCTATTATGGAAGTTGATCAGTAGTATTTGACTCTATGACAACAACAAGAACTGCATGAAATACAAGCGTATACCTAGAAGAGGTCTCCCAACTTTTTTATTTTTCAATAACTGCCTCCATTACGGAGGTTAATCCACAGACCTTGACTCTATGGAGTTTGTAGACTAACTGGATCCCACAGCAGCAAAAAGAACTACTTGGAATACAAACATATACCTAAAAGGAATCACACAACTTGTTTATTCTTCAATAACTGGCTCCATTACTGAGGTTGATCAACATACCTTTACTCTATGGAGTTCGTAGACTACCTGGAACCAATGACAGCAACAACTGCTACTTGTAATGCAAACATATAACAAGAAGGGGTCACACAACTTGTGCACTCTTCGATTACTGTCTCTATTATGGAAGTTGATCAGTAGTATTTGACTCTATGACAACAACAAGAACTGCATGAAATACAAGCGTATACCTAGAAGAGGTCTCCCAACTTTTATTTTTCAATAACTGCCTCCATTACGGAGGTTGATCCACAGACCTTGACTCTTGAGTTTGTAGACTAACTGGATCCCACAGCAGCAAAAGAACTACTAGGAATACAAACATATATCAAAAAGGGGTCACACAACTTGTTTATTCTTCAATAACTGTCTCCATTATGAAGGTTGATCAACAGACCTTTACTCTATGGAGTTCGTAGACTACCTGGCATCAAAGACAACATCAAGATCTACTTGGAATAGAAATATATACCTAGAAGGGGTCACACAACTTGTTTATTCTTCAATAACTACCTCCATTACGGAGGTTGATCTACATACCTTGACTCTATGGAGTTCGTAGACTATCTGGAGCCCACGACAACAACAAAAACTACTTGGAATACAAATATATACCATGAAGTGGTTTCACAACTTGTTCACAACTCCAATAACTGTCTAGATTACGAAGGTTGATCAACAGACCTTGACTCTATGGAGTTCGTAGACTACATGGAGCCCACGACAACAACAAGAAGTACTTGGAATATAAATATATAATAATAAGGGGTTACACAACTTGTTTATTCTCAAATAACTGCCTCCATTACGGAGGTTGATCCACAGACCTTGACTCTATGAAGTTCGTAGACTACCTGGGGCCTACGACAACAACAAGAACTACTTGGGATACAAACATATACCAAGAATGGGTTACACAACTTGTTTATTCTCCAATAACTGCATCCGTTACGGAGGTTGATTCACAGACCTTGACTCTGTGGAGTGCGTGGACTTCCTGGAGCCCACGACAACAACAATAACTACTTGGAATACAAACATATATCAGGAAGGGGTCACACAACTAGTTTATTCTTCAATAACTGTCTCCATTACGAAGGTTGATCAGCAGACCTTGATTGTGCGGAGTTCGTGGATCATGACAATAGCTAATGCCACTTCGCATGCAAGCCTAAATTCTGTTTCTAGAACATCCGCAGTACTTAGATCATCTAAAAACAACCTTCGAAACTAATCCAAATTTGCCTCATATAAACGCTTGAAACTTTTTTTACACTCCTATAGGGCGTAAAAACAAAGAGCGTTATTTCGAATTTGGAGCGTAAAAAGAGGGAGCGTTATTTGGAATTTTGGGCGTAAAAGGAGGGGCGCAAAAAGAGAGAGCGTAAAAAGAGGTTTTATAGTATATGTGAAGGATATATAAGGCTGCTAAGTTCCACAATTGAACCGTTTGTTTGAGAAACTGCATATGTAACATTTTTAATCAAAATGGGATTTTTATATATTCTAAATCTTCGTCCAAAAATACGTATTCTGGCAAAATATACGAAACATTTTTTTTGTTCCGGAATGTATGAAAACATTTGTTTGAGAAACTACATATGTCCACGTACTTTGAAGTGCAATTGTGGAGTACTGCTTACATTTTTTGCACTAAAAGTGCCCCAGGGTGTTGAGTTTTGCCAAATACTATTGATCTGTATCGAAAAAATTGAAAGATTCGGTGCAAATTTGTTAAAAAACAGTTTTTTGTTGTTTTCTCGAAATAGTGTAAAATGGACTTATGCAGTTTCTCAAACAAATGATTCAATCAGGTAATGCTTGCTTCTATGGAACTTGCTTCCACCGTGATGGGAGGAAATCCCTCGACTGAGTGAAGAACCCTCCTATACTTTTTTCATTACCTTGCTTCCCCTCGGGGCGCAAGATAAACTGTCTACTTCATGGATTCTACCATTCGAACTTTCTATCTTTCCATCCTATTCGTGTCTTTGCCTAATCTTCTCCGGTACTACCAATATGTTTCACTTCGGAGAAGTCGGTCTGTTGTGCTGTTCAGCAGCACTCCTTTGTACTATCGCCGGTGTACCCAGCCTTGAAGTGACTGGTGTCTTGACGACCTTAGCAGCTCATTCTTCACAATCTTCTCGGTCTCAACCCAACGGCGAATCTAATCTACTCCGACAGAGCCCCGGCGAAGGAGGTTCCTCCGATACCAACGCCAACCAGCTGAGAGCCAAAGTCGGTCCAGCGATACCGGGAGAGCAGGGCGTCCGGTTCACTGGTGCCCTGACGACCAGTAACTGGTTGTATTTCATTGCGAACTACTCGGTTTAGTCCCCGGCGGTGGATCTACATTTCGCACGCCCATTCTCCCTACATTTCGCAAGCCCATTCAGGATAATCCTCTCTAGAAGCTTCCCGTGTGTGTCCAACAGACAAATGGGTCTATACGAAGCCGGATTACCCGGAGGCTTTCCTGGCTTCGGTAGCTTCTGGATTTTCCACATTTCTGGGAAGTTGCCTTCGTCCAAGCACTTTTGCAGCAGCGTTCTGACATATCCGGACATGCCACGAGCGCAGCTTTCACCGCCACGTTCCACCCCACGCAGCACAAATTGTTTCACTACTGAACATTTCACTGTTTTGCAACTATTCGGAAGGAAACAATCTTTGCGTATGTGCCATCAAATATAACTCTCTTGCAATCTAAAAAGCGCAAGAGGTGGAGCCTACGGGAACATCCTTCGATTGCAGTAAAATTGCAATAATGTTGCAAAATACTGCAGAAGAAAAAAATAAAATAAAAATATAAAACTGGATTCGATTTATGGATCTTGTGATTGATAGTCCTTCACTCTACCACAGCACCATTCAACACTTCGAAGGGACTGCATGTTGACTCACAATAAAAACCATACGATTATGTAGTTTTGTTAGTAGGATTTCCTGTTACTTGATTGCACCACCACAGGAAAAAATGTGAGTTGTCAAAACGTTGAACGATGCTAAATTAAACATGAAGACACATTCAACTTATCTGCAACGTAATTTAAACAAATAATTAAATTTTGAAAGACGCATTGAAGTTACATGGTAAAAAATATGCAACTTAATGATTTTGTTTCGTGTTTGCAACATGAAGTGCAGTATTCTATGTTTGTTTGTTTCCAAATGTCAAACACGTACTGCATTGCAATTTTAATGATCACAATTCGAATATTTTTGACATCTTGATGCAACTTTTTCGTGCTTTGATGTTTTTTTAATGCCTTTAATGAAACTGAATAGAAACAAGGTGCTTTTAGGAAGATGTTGCGTGTGTTACTTGGGACGGTATTCCATCCGACTGGGGGCTTCCTTCGCCTGCAGGCGCTTCGCCGCTTCTGCAAGCTCCTCATTGGACACTTGTTGATACTCCGCGTTTGTTTCTTCTTCTTCGCCGTACGGTATTGGTGGTCCCGTGGTCGGGTCGTATTTCGGGAAAAGACCATCCGCGATCTCCTGCAACTTGACCGGACACTTTTCGGCTAGCGTCGACGCACCCTTCATCTTCGCCATCACGACACAACACCTTGTAACAGTCTTACTTACTAACTTTGATGGCCTTTTTTAAAGCGGTCCTAGCTTCCCGGAACACCATCTCTCTCTCTCTCTCTCTCTGGGTCCGCCCTCGCTCTCTGTGCCCGCCTCCTGGCTCTAAGACAAGCAGCACGAAGCGTACTGATTCCCTCGTTCCATCAGTAAGCTGGACGCCGATTGCTCCTCGGCTCCAGTTTACGCGGCATTGCTGCATCACAAGCCGTTACCATTCTCCTTGTTAGCTCGACTGCATTTACGATCTCGGTACTACTGTCCGATCCAAGTGCCTCGACGAAGAGGTCATTATTGAAGGCTTTCATCTTCCACTTCCTCTCGTTCCTTGCAGGACATATCCTCTTGTGTTGGTCACTCTACTGCCCCACACCACAGCTCAGGCATTCAATTCACCTGCTATGACTACTGGTCTTCGTCTGATCAGCTTGTCGGTTAACTGATCCAATAAATGGATGAACTGTTCCACGGTCCATCGTGGAGGTGTTTAGCATTCTGTCCATAACTTGAATTGTAGCCATTCCCGTTCTATCAGCCACCTAGTTGCCGTTATCAGGAGGAACTCGATACGGCTCTGCAATTATCGCTACGTCACACACTGTTTCTGTTGTTGACTGCCATAACAGTTGCTGTACGGTATCGCAGTGATTCAGATTAATCTGAATTATATCCACTACTGCTGGCCTGCGATCGCCTTCTTATATGCAGGGCATTTGTAGCCACCCGTCTGATGGTCATTCCCGTCCTCTGGTGTGCAAAGCATGCACTTGGGTCTTTGCGTGCAGTCTTTTGCAAAATGACATGTTTCTCCGCATTTCCAACACTTGTTGGATCTGTCCGGACCTTTACAAGCTCCTGCCCGGTGTCCGAAGCCCAAACATTTGAAGCATCTCTCCGTTTGTTTATTCATTTGCGGGGTGGCTTTCAATGGGCATTTTGACCATCCAACAGTCAGTTTGCCTACCTCCAGAGTTTTGTTAGCAGCGGCTACTGGCAGACAAATCATCGCTTTATGTGCCTCCGTGTGCTTTCCTTATTCGGATAGTCAGTTGCACCTTACCCAGATTACACTGTGACTCAAGTGCATCCTTGAGCTACTCTTCCGACGTGATCTCGTCTAGATCTCTGCACATTATTACAGGAATTAACCTCCGCCTTTGCGCCCAGCGATTTTGCAATGCGCACTTGCTTAATCGAGCTGTCAACCGTAGGGTCCTTCTTTAGCTTGAAGAGCATCTCTTCGGTTTGTGTCGCCTGATCTTTACTACGTTCTCACCCAAGTCCCTCAGCTCCGGATCCTCTCAAACCTTCTTCAGGAGCGCTGCATACGTCGTAGCGTCTTTGGTCGTGACGAGTACGACTTCTCCCTTAGGCGGCTTCTGACGCTGCGGAGGCCTTTCTTTCTTGTACTGCTCCATTATTCTAGCCTCTTTTCGCTTCGACTGTCTATTTCTTTTCTCCTTCTGGCATACTACGGTTTTCCATCCTTCTCCCTGTGAAGTAGCTTCTGTTCCTTCGACTGCGTCCTCCCGCGTTTGCCGCTTGAGTCCGCCTGGCCTCCCGTCTCCCGGCAAGGTTCTGGCCCTTTCGGGAGTCATGGAGGCTGATGTACTCCCCACTCCGGCCAGTTGCTCTTTCCCTTGCTTCTTAGAGTATGACGGGACTGTGCCGATATGGCCCTGTTTAGGCGGAGCTAAGACAGCAGGAGTTTTAGTCAGCTCTAATACGCGCTCCGCCTCACCGGTTCTCAGCGCTGCTGTATCGAATTTATTCGCTGCCGGTATTAGCGTCTTCCGGATCTTGTGAACCATGTTACTCCCATCCACGAATTTGTGGAGCTCTTCCACCAATTTCTTCGCCACCACTATTTTCGGCTTTTGTGAGGGCTTGTTGTTGTTGTTGTTGTTGATGTAGCACTACTGTCACTAGTGGCGGTGATCTCACCAACCCACTACTGGTGAACGGGTTCGCCGCTCCTGTATCTGCTTCTGTGTGGTATGTTAAATTACCGTATTCCGGGGATGAACAAGATGAACAAGAAATGAATAAAATCATTGGCGTAAATAAGCGGGGGGGCTAGAGGGGTTTAGCCCTCCCTAGAAAAAAATTAGCCCCTCCTAGGATTTGATAAGTTAGTTAGCAGTGATATCAGTTTTCAACATATAGCATAATGAATTACCGAAAAAGTTTGAAGACTAAAGAGTTATCTAGAAGACTAAAGAGTTAGTAGATTGGTTTAGGAATTCCTTGACAAATCAGAATCCTTCGGCAATTTGCTTCGTAATCCTTTGAAGATTTAATTCGGAGTCTCTCGACGTTTTGCAAATGATCTGCGTTGGGATCTCTAGACGATAAGGAATCCGGCTGACGATTAGCTTCGGAATCCCGCGAAGAATTGCTTCAGAATCATTCGACGTTTCATTTCGGAATACATCGACGGTTTGCTTCAGAATTTCTCATAGATTTTGTTCAGAGTCCCTTAACGATTTTTTTTGGAACCATTCGATGATTTGCTTCGAAATCCTTTGATGATTTGCATCGGAATCCCTCAACGGTTTGCTTCATCATCCTTGGAGGATTCCCTTCGGGATCGCTGGAGGATTCTTTTCGAAATAACTGAACGATTAATTCGGAGTCGCTCGACGATTTGCTTCGAAGTCCTTCGACGGATTACTTCGGAATCCTTCGACGATATGCGTCTTCATCCCTGGAACATTGCTCATGAAATACCTGGAACCATCATATTGGAATTCCTGGAGGGTTTTCGACGAAATCCCTGGATTATTCCCCTTCAAATTCCTGAAATATTCCCGTTGAAACTCCTGGAGGGTGGAGGATCCCTGGTACATTCTCATCGGAATCCTTGAAATTTTTCCGTTGGAATTCCTGAAACATTCCCTCCGAAATCTCTGATGGATTCCCTTCATGATCCCTGGAGGCTCTCATCGGTATTCTTGAAGGATTCATGTCGAAATATCTAGAGATTCCCGTCGGAGTCCCTGGAACATTCCAGTCAGGATCACTAAAGGATTCTCATCAGAATTCTTGGAAGATTCTCGGCGGAATCCATGGAAAGTTGCACTATTTATTTATTTTTTTCATTTGAGATAGATAGAATATTTATGAAGTATGCAAAATTTATCCACTGCCTGACGCTAGTCGAGCGCAATTAAACATATGCTGTGAGTTGTTGCTCACACGTGCACACGTGCACGTGCTTGAGAAAAGAGAATAATATAAATGAGTGTGATGGATCCGCAATTGCCTTAGGTGGTTGGACTGCATTTGTCACATTACCGCTGATAACTTGATGAGATGTTAAAATGTTCGGGAATTTTCAAAAAGAGGGTCAATTTCGAGAAAAAATATAAAGGGGCTATAGCCCCCCCTAGTCATCGGAGGTAGTTACGCCAATGAATAAAATATTATTTCCTGTTACCACAATTACTTATTGTGAATTAGGTATTTTAATCTGGACTAAATTTGCTGCTGATTGTTATAACTTTTAGATGAACAGCAACCTGCCAAAAAAGAACTCAAAACAAGTATAGTAACAAAAAAAACGCCCAGTACCTATAGTTATGTGATAAACAACCTTATTTTCTTGGCTAATCCATGGTTTTTGTTTCGAAATTTTGATATATAGGTATATACCTATTGCTGAAAAACCAGATAATTCCACTAGTGGTGGTGTTGTCTGTCTCGATACAATCGATGCACATCACTTCAGCGTAGGGGAAGTGGGGGTAACACGCCCATAGGGGTTAAAACGCGCCACCCCTGAATAAGGTTAAATATCCCCATTGTGATTATTTTAAATAGTCTATACGATGAATCAATGAAAATATTGCCATTGGATACATATATTTCATGATTTTTCTCTAGTTACACATGAAAAACTCGAAAAAATGATTTTTGCGTGTTTTGATGCAATTCTAGCTCGGTGAAATTTAGTCTTTCTATCGCTGTTATTCATTGGTAAATTGAAAATTGAGCCATGAGCCATGCTGCTTACTCGTGTTCTTTATGTTCCACACGAAATCGTCGTCAAAATTGGTCTTAAAACGATTTGATGGGCCTTCAAACTTCTGAGGTCGGTGTGGGGCGCCCATGCTCATTTCGTATGACCGAAACAGCTGAAACATTCGGTTAATTGCCTTAATGTAGGCAATTAAAATGAAAATCAGTACGATAAACACATGCGCGTTTTAACCCATCCACTGGCGCATCTCACCCCGCATGGTTTCAAAATCAATATTTTTCGGGTGCTTTTTAAAAACCAAATTTCTGTGCAATAAAATGTACCTGTCTGTCATCGGTAGTCAGTCGCAGATATGCTGTTCTTTAGTATGCGCTGATGAAAACTGGCTGAAATGGTGGTTTTCATTGATAAAAATGGCATTTTCCTTAACGTGGGCGTCCTACCCCCAGTTCCCCTAAGAGATTCTAACTATAATTGCCTACCTTAATGCGTTTGCATACGATTTCTCTATAGGGAGCGGGACCATTTGGGCAGCACCCCTTATTCCCGTCCGCAACGTTAATAACTCGACCGCGTTCCAACCAAATGGCTTGATTGTTTGTACATCACTAGATATCGACAGAATGTACTAAAAAACAAGTAATTCGGTTGTAATGCGCTCGAGTAATGAACGTTGTTGACGGGAATAGGGGGTGCTTCCCAAATGGTTCTCTATCCTATGTAGATAAATGATTGATCAAAGTTAGGGGTCGTACATTAATTACGTAAGCACTTATGGGGGGAGGGGGGGTCGGTCAATTTCTTATGCTCCATATAAATAAAAATTGATTTGTATGGGAGAAATCTTACATGGGGGGAGGGGGGGTTAAAAAACCCGGAAAAAATGCTTACGTAATTAGTGTACGGCCCCTTACCCCAAATTGAGATATCAAAAAACTCGACAAAAAACATTTTTAAAACAAGTTTAAAATTATCAAATAATCAAGAACAACAGTCTTATACGTTCTACATGTAGCAGTGCTCTTTTTAAAAATATGAAAAATGCCAGGATTACACTCAGGGGCCATACACTAATTACGTAAGCATTTTTCTGGGGTTTTCAACCCTCCCCCTCCCCCCATGTAAGATTTTCCCCATACAAATCATTTTTCATTTATATGGAACGTAAGAAAATGGCAGACCCCCCCCCCCCATAAGTGCTTACGTGAGTGCTTTGGGAGTCCTAAAAGACAGTCAATTTTGTTGCTAAATTTCGAGGCATTTTTGTCTCACGATGAATATTAACGATTTCTACAGATTATATTATTTTCTGGAACGACGCTCTTATTTGTATTGTATTTCATGATTAAATTTTCCGAACCAAACCAAATTTAATAGAGGTAACCCAGAGAGTTTTCATTATAAGCAATTGCATTTTAGTTTAACCACTTCTAGTATATCGACAGAACAGTCCCGCTAAACAAAAATTTGAATGGCCATGGTCGCAAATTCTATTTTAGTTTTTACTAGCTGCATTCTTGATACCCTTGATTTAATCATGTGCCGTACCTATCCTAACAGTTTTCAATAAATAACAAAACCCACATGCTTCAGAGAAAGAAAAAAAATACTCATGTAAAACTAGTTCAACAAAACGTTGACGAAGCGTGGGCACGTCATTATTTTGGTACCAAGGATTGGGTTATACGGCGACGTCGGCTCAAAAAGAAGAAAACACAACTAAGGATCTTTCCGGGGTCATTTAGAGCTCAGAGCGGTCAGTGACTTCCCCTATGAACCTCACTGTTTGGAGTATGTTAAAGGCCGCGTATGTTCTAAAACATCATTTTTTTTATGCAAGTCCTGAGGCGATAACTGGTGGCAACTGGTAAAATACCACAAGCGCACCTGCGGGCTTCTTACGATGCGTTGTTTACGACGAGTGGTAAGCTCATAGACGAAAAAATAAACTTGACCAGTAAACTTTCAAAAAGTGATATATTTTCTTGTAAAATTCAATGAAATTGAAATGAAATAATTTTGTTTTGATAAATTTATCTGTTTATTATAATGTGGCACTTCAATTGCCGGACCCTGTAAAGGGCAATCTGTGGCCAGCTCTCTATCGTTTTTTGAATCCACCGGTTGACTGGTTGAATCCAAACAAATCGTCATTAAAAATAAAATAGTAAAAATGTGCGTCATTTTGTTTGTGGAAATAGTTAATATCTTTATCAATTGAATGTGTGTTGCACGTGCTTCCATCTGTTTATAGCAAAATAACAGCTGTGCACTGCTGAATTATTTTGCTATTTTGAAGTACTTTTACCTTAGTTGCAAAAAGCAGCCTCTAGTACGATGCAGTTCGGTATACTGCTTACAACCTTCGTTGCAACGGCAACAGCGCTTCGGGTTCACAGACATAAGGTTGCCCACAAGAGCCTGCAAGAAGCATCAATCGAGTGTAATAAATATAACGTTCACGGGGATTGCCTGGCACGTTGCGTAACATTGGTAACACGTGACTGGTACGATTCTTCCAACGGAATATCACCAGTGTACAGTCGCTTTTTCCAACCGGGTCCGCATGACCGCTGCGGTATCGATCGGACCCAAAGATGCCTTCAGGCTAGAGCACCCATGATCTCCTCGTTGGATACATGCTATCGGGCAACAGAATCGGTGCAGTGCTATATGGATCAGTACGGCGAGGTGAACGTGACCACTCCACAGTTCATCCGGTTCACCATCCTACAAGATGCACGACTTGTTTACGAGTGTGCTACCATGTTGGGATACTCATCGCCAGAGCAGTTGAATGCCTTATTGAATGACAAGGAATTTCTCCGTCTGGAAACACGTTGTGTGATGCGCTGTTTCATGATCCGATCGGGACTTTACAGCGATTCGGGAGGTCTCAACATGGCACGATACTATGTTCAATGCGGAGGATACGAAGATAATTTCTATGAGCGGGTAGCTCAGTGCTCTGCCAAATTACGCCAAGAAATTTCCTGTGAGGACAAATGCACGCTAGCTCAGCGGCTGGCTACCGAATGCATTGGAGTGGATTACGCAACATCCACAATAATGCAACAGCAAGGTGACACACTTAACAGCGTTATTGCTGCACAAGGGAGTAAAGTTTATAGTACGTATCAAACTGTTTCAAGTTTCCATGCCAGATGATGATTTCAAATGGTATTTTCCGTTACATGCTGATAGATTCAGAAACACTAACTGATAAGATGAATTCCCTTCTCTTATCGTGCACACTCTTGTATTATTTCAGTGGTTAATGACCAGAACGCGAACTCGAATGTCTCTTATCATGTGATGAGCAGTGGCGATTCGACGAAGATTGGAAACAAGGACTCCAGCTCCAAATTTGGAGGCAACGATTTAGAGGTTTTCATGCAGTCTATTACGAATAGAAGATAAGAAACATGAAGAAGAAACATGAAATAATAAATTTGTAGTTTAAAAAGCATACAACTAATCGAATATGCATAGATTCTATCTGTGACACATTATTGCAACACTAACTCTAATTAGCATTGTAATTGAACAATACCGTATACTCTGTCTAGTAATTTTCAAGTAGTTTTCATCACTCTTTTTTAAGAAAAAGGTCTTTAAAGCAAGCTCGTTTGATACTCCTATTTTTGTAGTTTAGATAACTACTGGCCGTCGTGAAGATCTACCATCGTTCTACTCTGTAGTCATCTGTCCAAGCACGTCACCGCCTTCTTTTACTTTCACTTACTTATGGATCCTGTACGCCGACCACAAAGGACCGACTTGAAGGATCTCCATCCTGAACGATGTCCAGCTATCTTTTTAACCTGTGGCCAAGTTAGTTTTCGTTCGACTTCTTTTATTTCTTTATTGAGGTTTCGCCGCCATGAGCGATAGATAGATAGAACAAAATCCCGGATTTGGAGCTTTAGTGATGATATTCTAGAAGCACGACAAGGACCAATTTCATGCATTAGAAATTATCTAGAATGTTCGGAAGTTCTTTCAGGACCTTTATCTGAATATTCCTTCCAAAGATCCTCCAGAAGTTTTTTCAAGAATTCCTCCGGAGGAGAAATTATTTTGGAAGTTCCACCAGGAATTCCTTCGAAAGTTCCACCAGGAATTCCTTCGGCTGCCGCCAGCCACCGACCAACCCACTCCAGAGTTGGATTTTCTTGACCCAACTAGGTCCGATGGCGTATCCAGCCACCGACCAACCCACTCCAGAGTTGGATTTTTTTTGACCCAACTAGGTCCGATGGCGTATCCAGCCACCGACCAACCCGCTCCAGAGTTGGATTTTCTTGACCCAACTAGGTCCGATGGCATATCCAGCCACCGACCAACCCACTCCAGAGTTGGATTTTTTTTTGACCCAACTAGGTCCGATGGCCTATCCAGCCATCGACCAACCCGCTCCAGAGTTGGATTTTCTTGACCTAACCATGTCTTATGGCGGTTTTAGCCATATATCAATAAGAATAAATCATTATTTATATTTGCAAAGTTTATACTAAACACGCGTTCGAAGTCATCAATTTAAGATCATAATGTCCTGCATAGAAGATATAGAGGTTATAGGGTAAATCACTACTTGGGCCTATGGACCCGATTCCCGGCTTACTGCACAGAAAACTAATGATTTATACTGTTTGGAAGCCGTAGGTTTATGATTGAGAATTTTTAAAAAGTTTATCTTTCACAATCTATATAATAAAAATGAAATGGTCTGTGTTCGTATCCGCATAACTCGAAAACGGCTGAATGGATTTTTTTCATTCCTTCAGCAGGTATGTACGTTATAGTTTCCGACGGGTTTATATGATATTTCCTCATGCAAAAATAATTAGTAAAGTTGAGTAAATCGTGAAAAACTAAAATAAAGATTTGTATGGGAAAGTCGCATGGGGCGTTCTCAACGCGTATTTTCGCCTACTATGCAGGACAACGTCTGCCGGGTCGACTAGTACTCAATATTTTTCAATCACTTGTTTTACTCCTAATTTATCCAATTGTAGAAAATAAAAATGTAGATTTCAAAATTTCGCTCTCCGTTGCCACACCACTGAGCCAGAGTGATTCTTTCCACTTTTACAAAACGGTATCATCAAATAAACACCTACCTAAAAATCGTCACAGTGCTCGATACAACCATTGCTTTAAGATGTTAATCACAACACCACAATTCTAAACACACGCACTTCAATTCTTCCTATTAGTTCGTTTCACTAGAACTTATTTAAACATATTAGAATACATTTTAAAATGTATTCTCAAACCGAACAAAAAATCACCTCGGCCCAAGAACTTCTAGCCGCACCGTGCTGCCAAAAGGCCAGACGTATGAAAATGATCCTTCATCGTTAACAGGAAAACTGTCTAATACGTTGACGCTATCATGTTATTTATAATTCTCTCGATTTCAAAAGGTGAAAAGAATATTGTTTTTAAGTGTTTGGAAGTAATTTGGGTGAGTAAATATATCTTCTCAACCAAATAAAAATGATTATGAATAATACCATCTGGCATCTTGTTGTCGTGGAACGTGCATATTTTTGTTTACGTCTCATTTTCTATCGTCCCGAGGGAGAATGAGAGTAAAATGTCGAGAGATCGAGTAAAATTTTGTTTAGGCCGGGAACTGGTTTTACGTGTGCAGGAATGGCAAATCGCTATGACTGAATTGAGTGCTGCACCTCGTTATTTTAAATCAAATAAAAGCCTTTTTGAACGATATTTAGCACGAATAGCTATTTTTTAAGGGGGCCCTCCTTAGCTGTGCGGTAAGACGCGCGGCTACAAAGCAAGACCATGCTGAGGGTGGCTGGGTTCGATTCCCGGTGCCGGTCTAGGCAATTTTCGGATTGGAAATTGTCTCGACTTCCCTGGGCATAAAAGTATCATCGTGTTAGCCTCATGATATACGAATGCAAAAATGGTAACCTGGCTTAGAAACCTCGCAGTTAATAACTGTGGAAGTGCTTAATGAACACTAAGCTGCGAGACGGCTCTGTCCCAGTGTGGGGATGTAATGCCAATAAGAAGAAGAAGAAGAAGAAGCTATTTTTAAGCAGAAGTGAACCCCAATGCAGTATTATACAGCCCACAAAATTCAGGAAAAGTTGCTTCCCTTCCTGGTACGCATGTTAGGCCGGGAATGGGGTAAGAAACCCTACTAATCCAGCGTAGCCTATACAGCCTACGTAGCCTACAGCAAAACTAAGGTCAACTAGGAGAAATGCGGTTAGTATGGATTATTTTTCAGAGTACTTAATATCAATGGTCCTGCAACTTTCTGAATCATACAAAATCAGTTTTAGCTTTCTTTATAAATTATTTATAAATATAACATTATTTATAAATAACACATATTTCAAACTTTTTATTCTACGTTTTTTATTATTTGCGTTTTTGTTGCATAACAATCGATACGCAAAACCAAATTACCATCAACATAATTCTCATGTTCTTTGTCCATGTAATAATATTGTCGCGCTTATCTTTTTCTAGAATGCTGCGGCGGTCTTACACTCGCAGGCTCGACTGCGAAGGTAAACGTCAAGATAGCCGCCGTGTTAGAGGATAGGCAGAATTTTCCCGCTCAAAACAAAACCACGTGCTTTTCGCGAAATGACAGCAGTGTTCGATTGTATTAGTGAGAGGCAACCGGAGTCACTGCGTACGTGGTGAGTGTTTATCATGGCAAGTGCATATGGTGGGTGAGATTTTCATTGACTCTGTTGTGTTTAGTGACCGCTGCGATTACCTGAGAAGTAACCAGCAGGAAGCCGCAGTATTCTATTTTATCTCGAGATGCATAATAACAATATCAATATCTAGGAGTTTCGAAGAAACACCAAAATTTGCTTGTACATCCCACTATGTCACCGAAACAATCTAGCAATATCAAATAATTAAGAAACATCAGAACTAAAACATCACATACAATTTGTTAAAATACGCGAAAATACCGGCGGATTAATTAAAAAACTTTTCGCGAGGTGATCGCGATCGTCGCGGAATATGCGATCACAACAAACAATTTGGATGACAGACTGAATGACGTCTTGTCAATTAAACGTCAGAATATTATCCCCACTCTGGACTTGCATGCAACATCACTAGCAATATTGGATTGCACTACAAATGTTTATGAGTAATCAAAACAAACCAGAATTGGTAGAAGTGTTGCCAGAGTCACTGGAATATACTAGGTGAATTATGAATTATGTTTATATATCAATAATGTAGAATAACTTGTTAATGTAATATGACGATGGAAACTAATGACCAATATACTCTGAGAACCAACAGAAAATCGTGTTTGATATTCTAATAGGTTATGGGCCCAGTGGTTAACTGGTAGAAAGTCGAGTCAAGTGAACTTATTATTCTAAAGCGATTAGTTGAAGAAGATGCCTGGAAAGAAGGAAGATACTGCCCTCGGGGTTACCGATGGGGAACTAGCTGGTGGTCAACCAGTAGTAAACAACAAGACGGAACGCATTCCTCTTGAGCGAGGGCCGTCGTCCGTTGCGGCGCTCTATCGTGGAGACCGTTCGTGTGTATTCGACGGGAACGAAGCGAGTTTCCCTGCTTGGAAATGGCGGATTGAGCACCATCTCAATAAGATGCGTCTGGTGCATACGCTGTTGAGGACTCCCGTGGAAGAAGAATATGCCCACCCGGTGCCGGGAGCGAAACCCGAAGAAGAAGCAGCGAAGAAAGAAAAAATGAAGAAACGGATGGAAGAAGATATGGACGCTTTAGACGAAATAGTGCTGATGGTGAATAATCAGGTTTTAAATCAATTGATTGGCCTAGATTATGCGAAGCAAGTGATGGATGTGTTGGTCAGCACATACCAGAAAGTTGGAACTGGAGCAATGATCACGAAGCGAGATCGTCTATTCAATCTCAAACATAAACGTTTTGATAGCCTTCAGCGTTTGTTTGATGAATACGATCTGATCATTCGAGAGCTGGAAAGAATGCGAGCTGGACTAACGCCAGCGGAGAAGATCCATGCTCTAATTATTGCGATGCCAAACCGATTTAAGCATGTGGAGGGTGCATTGACAGTGCTACCAATCGATGAGTTGTGTCGTAAAACGCTAGGTGAGATAAAACGCATGTATTTGGATGCAGACATGATCGATGGTGAGACAATGGGTGGAAGGCGGATCAGAGGGTTCGATGACGTCGCACTGAAGTCGAACAAAAGCACGTGAACGTTTGCTTTGGCTGTGGAGAAACTGGCCATTACACAAACAAATGCCCGTTGAAGAAGAAGAAAGGACAATGGAATGGTCAACAAGCATGTCAACATCCCCGATGGCAGGGAAAGAACCTGAGTCGCCATCATGCACTGATGACTCAAACCAGCGGCAACGGTGAAACATCAGGAAAGTGAGATTTGTGGTCGATTCAGGAGCCAGCGACCACATGGTGAATGACGAGCGAATGCTGGAAGATGTGGAAGAATTGGAGAAGCCAATCGTCATTGCAACTGCTAAATCAGGAACAACTCTTCGGGGTACGAAGAGAGGTAAGGTACGAGTGAGCAGTGTTGTCGGAGAAAACAAAATAAAGAAACTCGAATTCTATAATGTGCTTTTTATTCCGGAGCTAGATGTGAATCTCCTTTCAGTTAGAAGGGTAAATTCTATGGGAAAGAAAGTTACTTTTATGTATGAGGATGTCGTAATCCATGATGGTGGGGAGGTTATCGCCCATGGGATAATGGAAAATGGTCTTTATTATTTGCAATTGGAGTTAGAGGGCAATGTAACCTCAGCATTAGTAGGAAAGGACCAGATAAATGTCGAAACGTGGCATAAACGATTGGGACATTTAGGCAAAAGTAATATGCTGAAATTAGTAAGAAATGGCATGGTTGAAGGTATCGACTGTGGTGAAGAAAGTGTTGGCAGTTTGCCAGATGTTTGCGAAAGTTGCCTTGCGGGGAAGCAAGTTAGCAACAAGTTTAATAGTTTGCAGTTGCCAAGGTCTACTAGACCATTGGAACTAGTTCATTCCGATGTTTGTGGATCTATGGAGGTAGCAACTCATGATGTTTATCGTTATTTGGTAACATTTAACGATGACTTTACGTACTTCGCCGTGGTTTATCTTCTGAAATCAAAGAATGAAGTCTTCTTTTCGAAGACTTAAGGAATTTTAGGAATAAGGAATATTACGAATTTAGTACAGCACATTTCGGTCAGAAACTGTCTAAATTTCGTACAGATAACGGTGGGGAATATCAGAATAGAGAGTTCCAGAATTACTGTAAAAGTAAAGGAATTCAGATGATATATACGGTACCGTATACTCCTCAGCAAAATGGAGTAAGCGAGCGTTTTAATAGAACATTGATGGAAAAAGTACGCGCAATGCTTCATGATAGTGGGTTACCTAAGAAAATGTGGGGAGAGGCTGTTTATGTAGCGACATACCTTACAAACAGGTCTCCTACGGTAGCATTACAAGAAAATAAGACGCCATATGAAAAATGGTTTGGAAAACTCCCAAACTTGAAAAATCTTAGAGTTTTTGGATGTACAGCATACAAACTCATTCCAAAAGAAAAGAGAACAAAATTAAATTCCAAATCTAAAAGATTGATATTCGTGGGCTACGCGAATAATGGCTACAGGCTATGGAATGGCGCTTTGAAGAGAATTGAAATTGCCAGGAATGTAGTATTTGATGAATCGAAAACACCATATATCGGTGAGTCTGCAGGTTCAAATGATTTGGTTTTCTCTCAAATAATTACAAGAGAAACTTGTGAAGAGAATACCGATGAGAAATATGGCAACGAGGAAACCAAAATTCCAGAAGAAATTTCATCAGAGGATTGGCAAGATTCTGAAGAAACGATTTCCGTGGAAAATAATGGCATATTCGAAGAATCGGAATCAGAAATCGTCGAAAACGATCATCATGCACAAGCATATGATACATCGGGGTCAGATAATTACGAACAACCCACAGAGAAACAGCTAGAATTACGTCGAAGCACGAGAAACAGAAAACAGACTACGTTTCATAATTTCTCTGCAAAAACAGCGCCAGTTATTGATGATTGCATTCAACCACTGAATTAAAACTACTGGAAGACTGGGAGCACTGGTGGGAGGCAATCGACGATGAAATGAAATCACTAGACGATAATAAAACATGGGAAGTGGTCAACTACAAAAACAACATCAAGCCAATACAATCAAAATGGGTCTTCACAAGGAAAGAAGATGGGAGATACAAAGCAAGACTTGTAGCAACGGGATGTTCACAACGCCCAGGGTTTGACTACAGTGAAACATTTGCACCAGTAGCAAAAATGGACAGCTGCCGATTATTAGTGGCTCTTGCAAATGAATACAAGATGCTTGATCACCGAATGGATGTAATGATGGCATTTTTGTACGGTTATCTAGATGAAGATATTTTTATGTTACTTCCAGCAGACGAAAATAGTAAAGCGAAGACTGTTCGTTTGCATAAAAGCTTGTATGGATTGAAACAAGCAAGCAAAAATTGGAATAAGAAGTTTGACGATGCAGTCAAAGAATTGGGATTTTCTCCTTAAAAGTGATTGTTGTGTATATAGATCCAAAGCAAAAGGAATTATTTTGCTTTTGTATGTGGATGACATACTGATATTATCCAACGATCAGGAAAATTTGGATTGGATAAAAGAAGAACATGGAAGGCTATTCCAAATGAAGGACCTTAATGAGGTCAAATATTTTCTCGGAATGGAAATTAAAAGAGATTTTGACAACCAAACGATAGAAATATCACAATCAAGATACGTTGAGAAGATTTTGAAACGTTTCGGTATGATTGATTGTAAACCTGTGGGGACACCGCTCGATTCAAATGTAAAATGGTCTAAAACAAATCAGCAAGAAACTGCTCATCCCTACAAGGAACTGCTTGGGTGTTTGCAATATTTAACACTAACGTCTCGACCTGACATTAGCGCGGCAGTCAATACGCTAAGTAAATATCAGAGTTGTGCGACTGATGCTCATTGGGTTGGTTTGAAACGTATTCTTAGATACCTGAAAGGGACTACGGATACAATGATAAAATATGAGAAGAGACCTTACACACACATTGTCAAGGGATATGCGGATGCAGATTTCGCTAATGATCCTGATGATAGAAAATCGGTTTCAGGATATGCTTTCGAAATTTTTGGAAGCTTAGTTTCATGGTCAACGAAACGACAACAAACGGTCAGTTTGTCAACATCCGAAGCAGAACTTATTGCACTTTGCACAGCTGTAACTGAAGGAATATGGCTTGTGAAATTCCTCAAAGAATTGGATGTGGGTAGCATTCCATTCATTATTATGGAAGATAATGTTCCATGTATTAGTATCACGGAGGAACCTCGATCACACCAACGAATGAAACATTTGGACATCAAATACATGTTTATACGGGATCACATCAAGGAAGGAAGATTACAACTAAAATTCATCCGTTCCGAGGATCAACCGGCTGATGCATTCACCAAGGGCCTCCCGAGAGACGCACATCGAAGATTATTGGGACGTCTCAACATCCAAATTGCGGAGAAGTGTTAAAATACGCGAAAATACCGGCGGATTAATAAAAAAACTTTTCGCGAGGTGATCGCGATCGTCGCGGAATATGCGATCACAACAAACAATTTGGATGACAGACTGAATGACGTCTTGTCAAATAAACGTCAGAATATTATCCCCATCCTGGACTTGCATGCAACATCACTAGCAATATTGGATTGCACTACAAATGTTTATGAGTAATCAAAACAAACCAGAATTGGTAGAAGTGTTGCCAGAGTCACTGGAATATACTAGGTGAATTATGAATTATGTTTATATATCAATAATGTAGAATAACTTGTTAATGTAATATGACGATGGAAACTAATGACCAATATACTCTGAGAACCAACAGAAAATCGTGTTTGATATTCTAATACAATTACCCATAGGGTGCGTTCAATTTTTACAACCGCGACACTGCCACTAGACAATTGAAAGCAAGGCGACACGAGCCAACCCTAGTCCAACCCGCCAGGCTTTTCTCAAACTACACTAAGGTCAAAACAAAACATTCACAAAAACCTTATCACAACACTCGTGTGCTCAAACCGAAACAAAAACTAAAACTAACCCCGACAATTCAAAAATAAAACACTGGCCGAGCAAAAACTTTTCACCTGGGAACGAACAGTCCGCCTACCGTCCGCGACATTGTCGTGACTTTACGTCCGTCCTTCAGCGCAACCGTTTCAAAACTGACTTGATTCGTATTCACTCTGCATACACGCTCAAATAAGAATACTTAATTCCATCTATTCAGACCTACTTTCGAAATGAGCTGCATACATTTTTGATCTACATCATACAATCTCTACAGTACCAAAAATTGTTCGACGAGTTCAAGCGGTGCTACAATGCAGAGTGGACGAAGTAGAAAATTCAGGAAGAAGCCAACTCGACTTGGAAATCCTTGAAACAGGACAAAGAAAATTTGGCCTCCAATCTGGAGGTGAAAGTAGCTGAGCTAGACAAGTTGTCTATTGAGAAAAAGGCCAGGTTCCTCAATTTCTTCGTGAAGGTATAATATTAACGTAGTTTATAGGAAATATTATATTATATTCAAACATAAATCATGATGCTACAGGCTGCCAATCGACAGGAAGCAAAACGACCGACATGAGGCGAAACGATCAAAAATGTTGATCCAAAAATTCCAGGTGAAGTGCTAAGCAGAGCTTAGTCCAGTTCAAGATAACGTTTCATTTGATCAAAAGATTGATGTTTCCAAATTTTTCACATTGCCATATTCTTCTATTTATGTTTCACCATAATTTGACGTCGACCGTCCACCGACTTGATCTTAAATCATTCATCAAATTCACGAGTTTTATAAATTTATTCAACATTCAAAATTAAATTTTGTTTTTTGATGGGTATCCATAAGAAAACGAGCAATTCAGCTATTAACTTTCAAATTCCTTGGCCGATTTCAATCGAATTTGGAACACATTCTTTATGAAAACTCATATGTGAATATGTACGTTATGTGGAAGATATTGATTTGGAAAATGTATTGGAGGTAACCACTTTCCCTTCGATGGGACTCGAATCCATGATCCTACAGTACGCTAGACTGGTGCTTTAACCAACTAAGCTACGAAGGACCTCCGTCGGCCTTCGCAACCTAGCGGCTACTGAACGAGCTCGAGATTCCCAAATTGGACGTATAGTCAAATCACTCGCAATCCATTTATCAAGCCAATACTTCCACATGTGTATTGTACACGTCCACATTAGAGGAGCGTGAGTATTTAGAATGTCTGGCGGCTATACACATTCTTCATCAGCAACGGTACTGATCAAGTGAGGTTGATTTTCCAAATCAATATCTTCCACATAACGTACATATTCACATATGAGTTTTCATAACATTGTAAATTAACGTCCAAGTCGGGTGGTTTAATCTCCGGAAATAGGCAATTACCTTTGATTGAACTGAACTTGAGTTGCGTGCTCTTGCCTACGCAATGCGGTCGGGTCTGAGCTTGACGACCGACTGGCAAATAGCTTACACAACCTCACTTGATCAGTACCGTTGCTGATGAAGAATGTGTATAGCCGCCAGACATTCTAAATACTCACGCTCCTCTAATGTGGACGTGTACAATACACATGTGGAAGTATTGGCTTGATAAATGGATTGTGAGTGATTTGACTATGCGTCCAATTTGGGAATCTCGAGCTCGTTCAGTAGCTGCTAGGTTGCGAAGGCCGACGGAGGTCCTTCGTAGCTTAGTTGGTTAAAGCACCAGTCTAGCGTACTGTAGGGTCATGGGTTCGAGTCCCATCGAAGGGAAAGTGGTTACCTCCAATACATTTTCCAAATCAATATCTCCCACATAACGTACATATTCACATATGAGTTTTCATAACATTGTAAATTAACGTCCAAGTCGGGTGGTTTAATCCCCGGAAATTACCTTTGATTGAACCCCCACATTCTTTATCTTAAGGAGACGATGATAGGGGGTTAGGGATGCTCTTCGTAAAACGTGGAAGATGGAGGGGAGGGGTCTTGCTTAGTTATCGATCGACTCAGTGTAACTTCTGAATCGCTAGACCGATTTCAATCAAATTCTTTTTATCTTAAGGAGACGACAATATTGGTCTAGGAATGGAAAAAGGGAGGGTGTGGGGGAGAGGTATTGGTTATTTATCGATCAACTCAACCCTTCATCGAAATCATGGTTTGCCCAGTGAAAAGCAATGATTAATGTGTTTCCTTCTGGATGGTGAATGTGATCCCTTCTTTAGAAATAGACGTTTGCCCGGAATAAGGCGATTATGGGTTTGATCCCTTCTTCAAAATCAGTCAATGTTTTCAAATGAAATCTGCCTTCTTTTAATCAAATTCTGAAATATCAATAAGAAAACACAACTATCCTGTTGACCAATTGGCATATTCATTTTCCAATTGTAAAAAAACTGCGAATCAAACTGCCAATTCTGAGCAGGGCTGGGTACATACAGCTGGTTATGGATATACATGAGTACAAATAAAAAGATGATTGTTCAATTAATAAAATATTACAGCAAAGCGTAAGAAAGTTTGACAACTTAGCAGCGATGAAAGCGATGAAGGCAGTAGGCCTTGTCCGGCACAGGATAACATCAAGAAGCAGATATGTGTACTTGAAAGTCAAATCAATGCCGCAGTGCTAGCTTGGGAATCTGGTTTGGGTGAGGCAAGTGTACAGTCCACGACCAAGAAACTGAAGGATGATCTGGAGAATAAAAAAAAGGATTGAAGACGAAAGTAAATAGAGCGCGGTTGGCTAAGAAGTACCGGGATGAAAAGCAAGCAACCATTAAGGCCCTCATTAATCGCGATCCAGATGCTGAAAATCGTTAAAGGTTGGTTATTTGAATCAAGTTTCATTTCTTTGTCATTGACATAATATTTTGTTCCAGATCCGGAAAAACTCTGGGCGACCTAGATTAGAAGAAGAGCAGCCGGAGATCCTCAGAACAATTGTCAACATTGCGCAAGTAGGCGGAGCTGCCGATGAACGACGTCGTACGGACAAGATTCGTACGTGTAAGACTCTAGACGACATGCAAGAGCGTTGCTGGATTTGGGTTTTCAGTTATCCAGAAATGCAACGTACTTGCGACTTTTGCCACGGAATTCACGAACAGTAGAAGGAAAAAGGTCCCGTGGCAACCGTCCCAGCGAAACTTTGTCGTGCTCAAGCAAGTGAACACAAAAAGCATGTTGATGGGAAATTCTGAACAGAAACCATAAGGTAGGTTTGCCACGTAATCAAGAGCATCATTTCGCTATTTTTGCAAATTTTCTGATGATTTGTTTCAATAAATACGTCTCTTGAGGCAATATAAAAATATTGCTTGACTTAGGGACACGTTTTACAACCGCTGGCGATGACGCAACAAAAAAGTTTATTCATAACTTTTGTGAAAACATACATCCATAAATTTTTGCACTTTTCTTTCCACTGATTTCTGTCGGCACACGTACAAAAGTCAATGAAAATGTTTACATTTACAGGATTTCAAAGATCATGGAAATTGTGTGCGTGTGTGTGCGTCATCCTCTACCCCTCACCCAGCTGGGGGTGTTGGTCAAGTAGTACTACGAATAATTTGATCAGATCTCATGCTCCGTTATGGTGCCCTTTTATTACGAAGGCTTGTACTACAAAAGGATTCACTTCTGAAGCAAGAAAGGTTTCTTCAGAAAGTGTAGGAATAGGATGTACTAGTTGTTCATAACAGGAACAGCAAAACTTCACAAGGACGCCCTTATTCGCACTAACTACTCAGTGTTCAGTTTTATGAATTTATATATTGGTGAAGCAATTAGAGAAGGAAAGTAGATAACGGAACGTGCTCACCAATTTAGTTCGTCCAGAGTTTTGCATTTATGATCTTCCTATCATTTAAAACGTGGTCGTAAAGCCCAACAGTCTTTGTCCCAACTGTGGCTGATTGGGCGGTTGTGATTCGTGGAAGATCCGGTTGCTGTTACTGTCATGGCTGCATTAATAGTGCTTCTAGTGCGTTTAACGATTGAGTCAATATCTTCGAACATTTGAAAATAGGAAGCGTTCAAAAATTGAAAATTAGAATTCTTGAATCCTGAAACGATTAAACAAAAAGAAGACGGCAGTATCAACCATTACAATATTAGAGCTTTTGTTTGAAAATCAATATATTCTATGGGCCCTTCTTAGCCGTGCGGTAAGACGCGCGGCTACAAAGCAAGACCATGCTGATGGTGGCGTCGGTTCGATTCGATGATATACGAATGCAAAAATGGTAACCTGGCTTAGAAACCTCGCCGTTAATAACTGTGGAAGTGCTTAATGGACACAAATCTGCGAGGCGGCTCTATCCCACTATGGGGATGTAATGCCAATAAGAAGAAGAAGAAGAAAAAGATATTCTATGGTTTTCTTCATTATCGCCGGGTGATCATGATTATTTCATCTAAACTTTAAATCTAACTGAAACAGATTTTACTAACCAAGCCGTCCACAACCAGGATCTTAGGCAAGAAGATTCACGTTTCGATTGTGTGCTGTTCAATAGATGGTCTTCCTTTCTCCCTTTCACCCTCTATCGCTTCATACTTGTTCGCGCCCTAGCGAACGGCTTTCAATCTGATGATTTTCAATTATCTTTCGATTATCTACTCCCTCATACTTTGAGTAGAAATGACCGATAAAGCCGATAAAACAATCATTCACCAAAAATCACGGTCGTAAAATCTGTTTCAATGATACAATTATCGAGATTGCAGCGTATGCAGAATAAGATTATGCGTTTCATTTTGAGATGTAGCAGATTCACCTCCTTAACTTTTTTGTTGGATGCTTTTCGGTGGCTTATTGAACCAGATTGGGTGAATACGATGAAAACATTGCAAAAGCCTTGAGTGATCTAATAGATACCGTGGGCTGAACTGCAGATCGTTTTGGAGTACCTTGAGCATCCCGTATTCAAGAAAATTGGATTTGCATGATGCGTAAATGCTTATAAAACCAGATTGTATGAATAACCACGATGAGGACATTGGCTAAAGCCTTGATTGATCTGATAGATGCCGTGGGCTGAACTCCAGAACGTTTTTGAGTACCTTGAGCATCTCGTATTCAGGAAAATAAATCACAGGCATAACGAACTATCAAACAATGTGATTTAGGATTCACACACAGATTCATTTGCATGCTCTCAGAAGCGAAATCCTCCCGGATTTCGGATATCAGGGTCTTCAGAGTATAGTCAAACTTTACCTCTGATATTTTTTCTGCAAAGCCAACAGTTTTGTTGAAGAAAGTGGTGACCTATCGCTCTTCTGTGATTTTACACAGCCAATTCATTTTTTCACAGACGTTTACATGCCGAAATTTATTCGATTTGCTTGATTAGTTCTCGAGATATGCGGAAACTCCTGTTTTATTTGTATAACACCCCATCTCCTCTTCCAGAGGTGGAAGGGGTCACGAACCACCACAGAAACATTTCTTGCCTTCAAAAACCCTCACATGCTAAATTTGGTTTCATTTGCTTGATTAGTTTCCGAATTATGCAGAAATTCATGTTAAGAAAATTATTTTGAGCTTTTTAGTGGAATGTCTTCACTTGTCATAAGACTAGTTTGTACAATCCCATTGAATTCCACCACTTAATTGTATCTTGACAGATACGTATTTCGACCTCAACAGTAAGGCCGTCTTCAGTGTCTCGTACTTGACTCGACTAAGTCGAGGCGCTGGGACCCTCCTTAGCCGTGCGGTAAGACGCGCGGCTACAAAGCAAGACCATGCTGAGGGTGGCTGGGTTCGATTCCCGGTGCCGGTCTAGACAATTTTCGGATTGGAAATTGTCTCGACTTCCCTGGGCATAAAAGTATCATCGTGTTAGCCTCATGATATACGAATGCAAAAATGGTAACATGGCTTAGAAACCTCGCAGTTAATAACTGTGGAAGTGCTTAATGAACACTAAGCTGCGAGGCGGCTCTGTCCCAGTGTGGGGATGTAATGCCAATAAGAAGAAGAAGAAGATCACCTGACGACGAAGATGGGAACCTGGGAGAACGCGCGCAGGACATAATTCTACCGGCTCCGGATCTCCAGGAAATCCAGGAGGAGATTAGCCGCCTGAAGAACAACAAAGCCCCTGGGGTTGACCAACTACCAGGAGAGCTATTTAAACACGGTGGTGAGGCACTGGCTAGAGGCTGCACTTGGTAATTACCAAGGTTTGGGAAGATGAGGCACTGCCGCAGGATTGGATGGAAGGTGTCGTGTCCCATCTACAAAAAGGGCGATAAGCTGGATTGTAGCAACTACCGCGCAATCACATTGCTGAACGCCGCCAAGTTACTCTACCAATTTTTATGCCGTCGACTAGCACTAATTGTAAGTTCGTGGGGCAGTACCAGGCGGGTTTTATGGGCGAACGCTCTACCACGGACCAGGTGTTCGCTATTCGCCAAGAATTGCAGAAATGCCGCGAATACAACGTGCCCACCCAAGCAGACCATAATTTACTCTTCAAGAGTGATATAAAACCATTATAAAACCAAAATGTTACTAGGGCAGACATCATATATTCATCGACTTCAAAGCCGCATATGATACAATCGATCGGGACCAGCTATTGCAGCACGAACACGGATTTCCGAAGTTTCTGGGGCATTCTCGAGTCCCTTCGAAACGCGCAGAGGGTTATATTTTTTATGTTGCGGATTACTGATATGTAATGTTCTACAAAGCTGTTGCGCAGTTGTTTCCAATAAGTTTTGCTAAAAAGCTCATTCTGTATCCTGGATCAAAGATCCTTGACCGTCGACCGACTTCTGCCAGCACTTCCTCTTAAAAATGGAAGCTTGGTGGAATGTAGGTCCTTCGATATTAGAATATACTCAATTAGATTCAATTTCATAATTTAACTTCACTAGGATGAGTGAATCGCTTAGTTAAGTAAATTGGTCTAGGTGCTCAGGTTTTCAAACATAACTTCATTTTGTATAATGATGTTATCAGAATTTCAATACACCTTGGTAGGTAGAAGAAATTCGAAACTGTAAGCATTGCGATTAGTGTATGCAGCTTTCTACCACATTTGGCACGTACTTTTATGATAGTTACGTTTGCTTTCGTACGATTAAATATTTCAAGAATGCCAATGGGTCAAAACAATAAATTGACTTCCAACTGAATGGAAACGAATAGTTTAGTTCATTCCACAGTGACGTGGAATCCTAACCAGTATGATCAGATTTTGCCTCATTTTGACATTCTTGGTCGTAATTACGATTGCCGCGGCCGACAAACACAAAATCTTCTACAAGAGCTTACAACAAGCGGCATACGAATGTGACCGTTACGATGGCTCAGGTCATTGCCATGTTCGTTGCACGACACTTGTAACGCGCGACTGGAACGACAGGGTTGGGCTGTCCTCAGCATACGATCGCTATTTCCAACCGGACCCCAACGATCAGTGCAATGTCAACCGTACGCAGGCGTGTCTCCGTACCAAAGTTTTCACTATTCCTCCACCGAGTCCATGCGAGCGGGCGTCCGAGTCGGTGAAGTGCTATCTGGACCAATTTGGAGAGATCAACACGACAGCGGCACAGTTTGTTCGGTTCACCAGCGTTCAGGATAGGCAGATTGTGCTGGAATGCGCCGCCATATTGGGCTATTCCATGGACCAGTTGGATAAGTTACTGAGGGACTGGGAATTCAAGCGTATGGAAACAAGATGTTTGTACAGGTGCTTCCTGATCAGATCGGGACTGTACAGCGATGCCGATGGGCTCGCTATGCCGCGGTTGTACGTCATGTGTGGTGGATATGAGGAAAGTTTCTATCAGCGTGTGGAGCAATGTGTGGCCAAAGTCCGACAGGAAGTCCCATGCGATGACAAATGCACATTGGCACAACGGATGGCTATCGAATGCATCGGAGCTGACTATCAAGTTGGAGACATTGGGAAAGTCTCGATAAATCGCGCTGTGGATGGGGCAAGAATTAACAGTAAGTGTTATAATTCAAAAAGTTTCGATAAAAATCGAATGCTTTTCTACCATGATTCGGTTTCTTACTATCATCTTGAATTTATTCAGCTCAAAGTTACTTGATTATTGTTTTATTATTGCTGCTGTTGTAAGGTTAAATCAGTTAGTAATCGAGAGGAATAACAAGTTTCTCGTCTGATTCAAAAGCCTAGTGTTGAGAAAATTCAGGGTGAGGCACATCAAGATTATTTTCATAAGCTGGATGTGATTTCCCGTTAAGATACTTGACGGATTGGTACTTGGAGCAGTGGCAGACGACGTGACACATAGTATCATGAACGTTGCAGTCATCACTAGTGTGTCTAAATGGAGCTTCCGCTAAAACTGTAGACCTAGACACATAACGTGGACCCAGTTCAAACACTACTTTGATTGTCTTCATGGATGGGGACTGGGCAGACTCGTTCAAATGGTGGAGTTTTATTTTTCATTTTGTGGACCTACGGTTCTCTTTGTGTGTTCCATTCATGAGTCTGGTATAGTCCGGGTTATTCTTTAATGCAGCGTTTGGCGTCCGGAAAATGAACGGTAGACGTACTTTTCTGCTTGATAGCGCTCTTTGAGCAAGGAGGTCGACGACAGTATTCCATGAAATAGCGCATTGTTCTGGGACCCAAGTGAGCAAGATCGAAGCTGGATTTTTTAAGAGGATCTTTTATATTCAGGGTTGAAGGTTTCTCTGACTTTCTCTGGCTGAAACAACAGCAGAGCTAGAGAAAATGTCGATGAATATTGCTGCTGCTCCAGCGTTCCGGTGGAACACTATTCAACCCACAGAACGATGGTGTTCTAGGTCTTGTTGTAGGCTTTTGGTAAACGATGCCCGCATATTTTCTGTTAGTGTTTCCTGTAAGATTTATTTTTATTCATTAAGCCAAAGGTCGGAGTGGACTCTGCAATACCTGATCGATCCATCTTGCTCGCTGCACTGATCGCCTTCTAGTGCCATCATTCTTCATTCCTCCTTCTTTTTTTGCCTTTTTCCTTAGTCTTTATTTCTTCCCCCTTCTGCTTTTTTCCTACATTTTTCTTCTATTTTCTGCATTTTTCTTGTTTCGTTTTTCTCACTTCTCCCTTTTTAACTTCTCATTTCTCACATATCCATTTGAATGTGCCTTGAATGCTAAGCGTTTAGTAAATCACAGACTCCATCACATTGGTTTCAGCGAGGAAACTTTTTTCGAAGTTATATTTGCATGACTAGCTACAGTCGGGATTCGCTGGTTGAGATTTTATTACATAATAGTAACTCTATAGTTGATGCGTCAAAATTCTTCGTAAACGATTAAATGGGTGTTGACGTCAGTGCACATCATTTGTTGTGTTTAAGTCGATATGGACGTGTTCAAATGGCTGTCAGATGGCCCAACTTAAACACAGAATTCGATAATTGGGTCAAGGTTGTGGCCGGACCAGCGAATTGCTACCATTTATCTGCAGATATCTCTAATTTATCGTATTTTCCTCTTTTTCAGATATTAATTTAAGCACAGTCAATTCAGCAATCAATGCATCTAACACGGAAACGAGAAATACTTTAAACATTATTAAAGATAATTCAGACACTGTAAATTATGGCGACGTTAATACATTTGATGCATTATAAGTAATCAGAATTGACGACCGAAGTTTAAAATAAAAGGCTGCCCCAATTACATGAAAAATAAAGATAGGCCACTTTAATTAAAAATAGATAATAATGTACAAACTAACACGAGAAAAGAACATCCCAAATTTGTCTTTGAAATCTTTACTTGAGCATTCTATGATGTCTAAACATTTGATATTGACTGTCATAAAGACATAGTCCATAGACTAGTTTATGCATGCAATATCATGAAATATGTTATCCGCAAAACAAAATCTGTAGTTCACAATATAACACCAAATAAACAGCCGAAAACTCATTTCAAGTTTATTCAATATCGTACATAAGGGTATGCGATAACACACTTTTTCTTAACGAAACGAAACGAAACGAAATTAAAAATGTCTATGTTAATTCGAAACGAAACGAATCGAAAAATAGATTTGCTTTCGATATTTCGAAACGATACGAAATCAAGGTTCATTCAAAAAAAAAAAAAAAAAAGCCTTAGCCTTGGGCTAAAAACCTCTTTAATAAAGATTATAATAATAATAAGTTTTTTTTTCCGCGGAATTTTTATTGAATTTACATAAAGTTTCTGATATCATTTTTTCGAAGTCAAATAACTGTTTTGCGACCAATAGAGTTATAATAAAAGAAGAAGAAGGGTATGATAAATCACCGCGTTTACGTTTATATACTATTGACGATAAGGCAATACACCATCATTTGTAGTGCTTCCAAAGGAATTCATCGTGGAGCATGTGCTCCAAAATCTGATCAATTTTTTATGTCTGATTACATTAACACTCTAAGCGCGACTTTTAAAATTTTTAGTCGGATCACTTTTGTACAAAATATGATATCCCAAAAATTGAGTTAACCTTCCGGGACTCGCATTGTTGTAAAAAATACAACACATTGAGTAAAAATGGAATATCTTTTTATTCAGTTGACAAATTTGCACCAAACCACCATGTATTCCTCTTAAAAATTAATTGTCCATCACTTGAGAAGATAATAAAAGTGATTCGATAGAGTGACCAGTAATGAATTATCTATTTATTTCAACAACAATTCATCCTAAAGTAGCGCGATTTTTTCTATATTATTTCTGACAATAACCTTGGAGTTAATTCGCAGTTCTCACTCACCTATGACCGTAGGTGGCCACCAGTTGGCCTTCTGGAAAACCCGGAACGTTTGTAAAAAATGGTAATTTATGGAAGTTCGTCCTACAGCAGCTCATTTTTTTCTAAACAATTTCTGACGATGATCTCAGAGTTAATACACAGTTCTTACTCTGCTATGACCGCAGGTGACCACCAGATGGCCTTCTGGATAATCCGGAACGTCCGTAAAAATGGTCATTTTGGGAAGGTTGTCCTAGAGCAGCGCAATGTTTTCTAAACCATTTCTGACGGTGATTGTGTAGATAATTCACAATTATTACTCAGCTACAACCGCAGGTGGGCACCAGATGCCTTCCTGATAATCCGGAGCGACCATAAAAATGGTTATTTTGGAAAGTTTGGCTTAGAGTAGCGGATTTTCTTCTATACCATTTCTGACGAAAACCTTAAAGTTAAAACATAGTTCTTACTCTGCTATGACCGCCGGTGACCAAGAGATGGCCTTCCGGATAATCCGGAACGACCGAAAAATTGCCATTTTGAGAAGTTCGTTCTAGAGCAACGCAATTTGTTCTAAGCCATTTCTGATGGTGACATTTGAGCTAATACACAGTTCTTACACTGCTACGAACGCAGGTGGCTACCAGACGGCCTTTCCGCAAATCTGGAACGTCCGTGAAAATGGTCGTTTTGTACAGTTCATCCTAGACCAATATTTTTCTTCTAAACTATTTCTGATAATGACCAGGGAGTTAGTCAATGTTCTTTACCATACAATATTGTATAGAGTTTTCCACCTTTACCATAGGTATAATAATAACCCAAGAATATACTACGCAAACAAATGAATGATGAATTTTATCATAATAATACTAAAATAGTAGTCATTGATGAAAATAACCACATCAGATATTGAATACCAAATCAATACCTCGTCTAAGTTAAGTTATTCGACAAGTATGATTTGTTTGTAATGGCCATCTAAGTTCCTGAAAATACCTCAATGAGGTACCATACCTACTTGATGTACATACAGTACACTTTGCCTTACTCTATTTACTGTAACTCGATGTGAATCCTGGCTAGTATTATCAGTTTCTTGATAATAATTTCGATAATAATAACGAGTGGCCAACCCCAAAAAACATTGAATACTGGTAAACTGCCGCTAACCGCATGGACGCCATATACATATGTGCTCGACTAGCGGTTAGCGGTAGTAAAGGTCTTATTTAGCCAAAAGGAAGCTACTTCAACTAAAAAACTAGATTGTTTGTTGGGATGTGATAGGAACGCAAAAGACGGAATTCTAATTGGATGTAAGACACAAAATTTTCCTGCATTTCCAATTTAAACAGTTACTGCTAGACTAGTCAAGTTTAAGGTACAGCATTGGAAACGAAATGGAAACGATACGGAAATCCATTTCATGTTCTAGCGATTGCTGGAACATGAGCAATATGGATAAAGATACAAAGTAGGCGAATGAAATGAGCCCGAGATCGAACCCAGGGCCTCCTGCGTATAAGACAAAAACAGTAGCCATATGACTACCAAGCACACTTTTCTGAACACATTGGTTAACAAATCCCAAATAAATGTTAAACGGCGCGTTCAAATGCCACATATCCTGAAATATCTAACAAAGCTGGTTTATTTATATATCACCACCCAGCGGATGTAATCCAAACTAAACAGTTTTTCAGAATACTGGATTTCATCCTTGAACAGCTGTGTAGAAGATGACCACTCTCTAATATCACAGATCCGGGGATATTTAACCGAAATGGTGATCTCAGATACACTAGCACTACTCTACGGATGAATTTTAAACTTCATAATTTTACAAAATATTAGTTTACAATCCCCAAACACCTTTGTAGAAGACGACAACTTTCTAAATCCCACAGATCACGAGATATCGAAGAACTTATCTCTCATATACAGTAGTGCCTCCTTGCGGATGAATTCTAAATTATTCAGTTTCTCAACATATTGGTTTCCAATCCTCGAACAACTTTGTAGAAGACGGCAATTTTCTAAATCCCACAGATCCTGAGATATCAAACTTAACTGATCTTTCATGTACACTAGCGCCGCCTTGCGGCTAAGTTCTGAACTAAACCGTGTCTCAACATATTGGTTTCCAATAAAGGTCGAACATTTTTATAAAAGATGTCAACTTTTTAAATACAACACATCCCGAGATAACAAACCAAACTGATCTTTCATATACAGTAGCGCTACCTTCCGGATGAATTCTAAGATAAACAGGCTCTCGACAAATTGGTTTCCAACCCTCGAGCAACTTTATAGAAGACAGAAATTTTCTAAATCCCACAGATCCCAAGATATCGAAGAACTGATCTCTCATATACACTAGCGCCGCCTTATGGCTGAATTCTGAACTAAACAGTTTCTAAACATTTTGGTCTCCAGTCTTTGAACAACTTCGTAAAAGACGGAAATTTCCCAAATCCCATAGATTCCGAGATATCGAACCACACTGGTATTTTCATATACACTAGCGCCGCTAAGTGGGAGAATTCCAAATCATTTTTTTTTTTGAATCATGGCCACATGGGATTAAAGATGGATTTAGATTTTTTTTCACATCGCCTATTTTCCCAGGTGTTCTGTTGGTGTCCCCAATGAGAGTATATTTCCCCTTTATTATTTTCCCGAGAAAATCACGTTGATATCATTTGAATTGGCTTCATTATAACGGATTTTCGGCCTGTTGTACTTTTTACAACATGCGAGTTCTCGTGTTATGAAAGTTGAAGTTAGTTGGGGATGGTTAAACTTTTCGTTTTCTGTTAATCAATTTTTATAAAAAAAATTCACAAATTTGTCTATTAACGCCTACTACATAACCTCATTCTGTCTTCAGTCGTTTTATAGAAGAAAACTTAATACGTATTTATCGACTCAGAATGAGGTTATGTAGTAGGCGTTAAAAGACAAATTTGTATAATTTAAAATTTTGAAAACAGCTTTATGATTTTGTTTAGCGGCGCAGCTGAAATTTTGGATAATATAAAGCAAACTAGAAGTTTGGATTTGCTTCGAAATTCCGCAGAATTCCGTTAAATTTCGTTAAACGCTAGTTTTTTCCAGCGAAATTTTTGTAATTTATCGAAACGAAATCAAGAAATCAGATTTTTCGCCATACTCAAATTCCGCGAAATTCCGCGGAATTTCGTTTCGAACCACCTGAAACGAAATTTTTCGAAATACCGCATATGCTTAATCGTACAATATTCTGTCGAATTGTTATTTAGCTTTTACTGATTTTCCAGCTAAGCTTGACTCAATCAAGTTTCCAAACCTGGCCTAAATTCTCATATAAACATCGACGCAAATACACCAGCTTATCTGTACTAAGAACAGTGCGTACAAAGAATACGCGTTACAGAAAAATAATGATGTTTCAAGCGTGCCTGACAATACCACAAACTTATTTTTTTCGTCGAGGCCGGTAATATAAATTGCCGGGTTTCCAACAGCTGATATATCGGTAAAAGTCTCGGTGAATGTTCGAAATGCCGAATGGTCGTAAAATGAGCGACATCACCCAGCTGTCACAATTTATCGTACCGTTCGGTGGTGCATTGTCGAATTGATCGGCTTTACCAAGATTCAGTGAAGGATTATTTTTATTTATTTTCAGATAAATCAAAGTAAAAATGAAAAACGTCAGTTAACATGAAAGTAGAATAGGGGTCCGCGACGTTAGGCATAAGTACGTTAGGCATAAGGACGTTAGGCATAAATACGTTAGGCATAATGGACGTTTGGCATAACGGACGATAGGCATAATGTACGTTAGGCATAATGGACGTTTGGCATAATTCTGCCTTCTTTATGTCATAGGCTGTTCTTTGGGTCATTTTATGCCTAACGTCCATTATGCCAAACGTACATTATGCCTAACGTCCATTATGCCTAACGTACTTATGCCTAACGTACTTATGCCTAACGTCTTTATGCCTAACGTACTTATGCCTAACGGGGTATACCCGTAGAGTATATATTCTACACATTCTTCGGACAGGTCCACCGGAGCACCAATTTTTCAAACTCATTTTTTGACATTATCTATGTGTTTCCCTTATTTTCGAATACCTAAATCATCAAATAAAATATTTGGTACGATAACGAACGTTTGGCGAACAATAAGTTTTTTACTAACAATTCAGCGATTCCACGGGAAAAGAATAGAGTTGAAAAAAAAAGTTGTTCAATTTTGCTCAAAATCGCTTGGTATGTTCTTCATCGAAAAAAAATTAGACCCGTATTTTTTTTTATTAGGGTGACCATGTTCGATATAGGGTTACCAGAAAAATCGCTATTTTTCAATTTTTTTACTTTTGAACCACTGGATCGATTTGCAATGTTTTTTTTATGGATAGAAAGCTTATTACGTCTAGTTCTTACTAAAATATTTGGTTTGGTGTATTGGTGTACTCAAATTTGCTAAAATGGTCAAAATGATTTTTGGCATGTTGGACCACAACGACTATATACTTTTATATTATTTTATGAAAATTCAAACATTTTTACATAACATAAATTCATGATAACCATGTTTACAAATCTAGTTTTATTTGTGAAGTAATGTACCCATCAAAAGTAGGGGAGGCTTGTCCAATTCTGACCCCATTAAATGTGAGTTATAGTTCTCACTATACCTGTGAACCTGTCAGCCTCAAATTGTTTAAAAGCAGAGACCAACATTGCTGGGGTTTACTCAGCCATGGTTTACGCTATATGTAACTGGAACCACAATGCACAATGGTCCGATTCAGTTATTTAGCAGGAAAAAACTATTTTCCTCCGTTTTCGTTATATTTAGACGTTCTATTTAGGTGTCTTCAGGCAGTTGTTTATAATAAAATATTGCTTCTTCGGACAAAAAGTTCGATAGGGTGGTCCTTATCGTTTCTCAAAACTGAAATTAAATTTTTTTATTCCGGGTTTTTTGTGGATGACCTCTTCAGCAAACTCCCCAGGCCATCTGCGAGTTGTGGCGCCTGCCTAGGATGTGGTGGGGTTTGACAGTGGGCCCTGTTAAACCTCTATAAAAAGCTGCATGTAATCCGCAAGTAGGCTCCGCCAAAGCGACCGTGTGCCGCTCAAAGCGCAAGCCCAAGTCCTGGTGTTAGGTGGGACGCTAAACAGCCCTGACACGATGGCCCTCCGACGAGACAGGAGGTTTGCGCATGCCCAATAAGCCGCCTGGAATACCAATAATTACGAACAATATAAGAGATAATGCGACTCGATATAATGTGAAAAGACCTAGGCGACGAATAAAGGATCACGATTGGAAGCTTGGAACATGGAACTGTAAGTCGCTAGGTTTCGCAGGTTGCGACAGGATGACCTACGATGAATTACATCCCCGCAACTTCGACGTCGTGTCGCTGCAGGAGATTTGCTGGACAGGACAGAAAGTGTGGAATAGCAGGCATCGGGCGGCTACCTTCTACCAAAGCTGTGGCACCCAGTGGATTAAAATGTACTGTCTTGAACTGTAAATCTGTTGATGGTCACGTGTTGCATATATGACGGTCATGTAACACAAATTATTGTAGCTTGACAGAAAAAAAAGTCATGAGCTACCGTGACATTTTTCTATGCGACATAATATGTGTCACAAATGAAACTAATGGAATATAATTTTGAAGGTGGTGGTGGTTCTAAATATTTGAAAATAATACAGTTAATATAGCTGAGCTGGCTTTTTGTGCTTTCTTTACGCGGATTTTGGGATTTATAAGTTTAATTTCCTATTTTCCGGGTATTGGCCACCCGAAATGAACAATAATTACAATATTATGAAAACTCGATTTGCATATACACAGGATTTTATTTTTACGCGATTTTTTTTCGCTCGTATTTTTGATCGTGTGACTTCAATTTGCCACCAATCTCTTCGCAACATGTTTCAAAAAATCCAGAATAAATCAAAGAAAAATCACATGACAATTAATATACGTTAAACATTTAGGATGAGTGGAAAATTGAGAAAATGTAAATCGTGTAAAAACAAAATCCAGTGTACACAGCAAGTGAAAGATTTAAGAAAAATGAACGGTTTACGCAAAATGTATACAAAATGTTTTTTTCTTTCACGCGAGTGAAAACCACTAGAAATCGATTTCGTTGAGCCAGGTCTTACGTTTATTTTAAAATTCACGTTCACGGATTATCGATATTGATTTATTAGCTTTTTTCGGCGTGCAACTTTTTCAAAATCAATAAGGACCATTTGAAAAAAATCCAAGAAATATGACCATAACATGTGTCCTTGAAAGTGTTTATGCTGATATTTGTTCATGAAGTATGCTGTTTGTGCTGACGACGTTCGTTCTCACATTAAAAATTCTAAGCTAACATCTAGCGTTGACTACGACTTCAGTATATGTGCCTACCATATTATCAATAAACGGATCACTATCCTGAACTTCAATCAGGTTACGAATTATGCTTCTATCAATCATTCCGATACCACGATCTATAGTGCCGTGATCCGGGGGAACATTGATAATTTTTTTAATTGTTTTGTACATATTTCCTCCGTAACTGGCTTTTCTCATATTTTAAAACGAGTACTGCTACATGTATAACGCATTAGGCAATTGTTCTTGATTATTTGATAATTGTAAACTGGTTTTAAACATTTTTATGGAGTTTTTTGACTCTTCAATTTGGGGTAACTTTGATCATCAAACGTTTCAATCATTCATCTATGTATAAAGCGCCGGTAAACGCCTTAAGGTAGGCAATTATAGTTGGAATGCATCGATTGTTTGGACAAAGGCATCATAACCGCTAGTGGAATTAGGGGTAACTGGGGTATTATGCACCCCTGGGGCAAAACGTCTTTTTGGCATATTTGGCGATGTTCCAGGAATATTTTCATGAATGTTTACTACTGGATCGCTAGTTCGAGATCCGAACTACATGCGCTGTAGTAAATACTCTGGAAAAACTGCTGAATATGTATTCAAAATGGCAAATGGGTCATTTTGCCCCGAGGGTTCATATTACCTCAGTTTCCCCAACCTGGGTTTTCAACAATAAAAATCAAAATTTTGGAATAAAAAAAATGTGGTTCAATCAAGAAAATAAGATTACTTATCATACAATTATAAGTACGAGGCTATTTTTTGTTGTTATTATATTGGTTTTTAGTGCTTTTTTGAAATATATCTATATATATCTAATATATCTAGAAATATCATTTTTTACGAGCTCGGTGGTCTAGTGGCTACCGCTTCTGGCTTATAAGCAGGAGGTCGTGGGTTCAATTCCAGGCTTGTCCCTTTCCTACTTTGTATTTCTATCTTAGTTTCTTCTGTGTTTCACGTTATACCAAAACGATTCCTTATAACCTTCCACACAATCCCAAAACCTCCCGTGGCACCTATGAGAGGTCGTAGAGTTCTCTGCATCTTTCTTAAGTAGGTGTCCAACAAACCATCCTTCCCCTTCCTCAGCATTCGCAAGGACGTGGCCAGGACAGATCTCGACTATTGGAGAGTACATTGCTTCCATCTAAGAGTTAGTGATTAGTCCCAAATCAATATCTGTGGTAACGGATGAATGTAATGCTACTCTCATACAATAGTCTTGGCTTGTACCACCTACGAATTTGTGCGAACTGCTAAATGCTAAATGCTAATGCTAAAATATCATTTTTTTACTTAGATAATCAAAAACAGGTTAAAAATAAATCTGGCTCGAATAGTTGAAATATTAAATTAACGTTCTTTTTTCAGAGCAGCCATAGCTTTTGAATATATAAGAAGTGTCTCATCGTTTGACGATTTATTGTTTTGAGAAATCTTTTTCGGGATATAAAATGACTATACACTCAGTACGAAAGTGAACTCTCCGGGGTTTGAACCCCCTCCCCTATGAAAAATTGTTTCATTATAAATTATTTTTTGTTCTTACCCCACCCGCCATAAGCCTTCACGAAAGCAGCCAAACGAAACAAATTGTTTATTAATTTACTTTTTCTAAAAGCATCATAGCTTTTATGACTGCTCAGAACATTCATTTTGCACTACCATCATAGTAGATAGCGATACATTCACAGGCGGCACGAATATTGTCACATGATACGAACGACTCGCGGGTAATACATTCATTGCCATGAATGGCATGTGTCTACAACACTATAATTGTCACAAGAGAATGTTGTGCAACATTCTGTCCGGTACAAACAATGTGACATAATAATAGCAGCAAAAATGTACTGTACGAATCACTGGTGGCACCACCAACGAGCTGGGAACCGGCTTCATAGTGCTGGGTAAGATGCGCCAACGCGTGATTGGGTGGCAGCCAATCAACGCAAGGATGTGCAAGCTGAGGATTAAAGGCCGTTTCTTCAACTATAGCATCATCAACGTGCACTGCCCACACGTAGGGAGACCCGACGACGAGAAAGAAGCGTTCTACGCACAGCTGGAGCAGACATACGATGGATGCCCACTGCGGGACGTCAAAATCGTCATCGGTGACATGAACGCGCAGGTAGGAAGGGAGGAAATGTATAGACCGGTCATCGGACCGGATAGTCTGCACACCGTATCGAATGACAACGGCCAACGATGCATAAACTTCGCAGCCTCCCGCGGAATGGTAGTTCAAAGCACCTTCTTTCCCCGCAAAAATATCCACAAGGCCACATGGAGATCACCTAACCAAGAAACGGAAAACCAAATCGACCACGTTCTAATCGACGGTAAATTCTTCTCCGACATCACGAACGTCCGCACTTACCGCAGTGCGAATATTGAATCCGACCACTACCTCGTTGCAGTATGCCTGCGCTCAAAACTCTCGACGGTGTACAACACGCGTCGAAGTCGAACGCCGCGGCCTAATATTGGGCGGCTACAAGACGATAGACTAGTCCAAGAATACGCGCAGCAGCTGGAAGTGGCACTCCCAACGGAAGAACAGCTAGGCGCAGCGTCTCTTGAAGATGGCTGGAGAGATATTCGATCCGCCATTGGTAGCACCGCAACCGCTGCACTTGGCACGGTGCCCCCGGATCAGAGAAACGACTGGTATGACGGCGAATGTGAGCAGTTAGTAGAAGAGAAGAATGCAGCATGGGCGAGATTGCTGCAACACCGCACGAGGGCGAACGAGGCACGATATAAACAGGCGTGGAACAGACAAAACTCGATTTTCCGGAGGAAAAAGCGTCAGCAGGAAGATCGAGACCGTGAAGAGACGGAGCAACTGTACCGCGCTAATAACACACGAAAGTTCTATGAGAAGTTGAACCGTTCACGTAAGGGCCATGTGCCACAGCCTGATGTGTGTAAGGACATAAACGGGAACCTTCTTACCAACGAGCGTGAGGTGATCCAAAGGTGGCGGCAGCACTACGAAGAGCACCTGAATGGCGATGTGGCAGACGAAGATGGCGGTATGGTGATGGACCTGGGGAACGCGCACAGGACATAATTTTACCGGCTCCGGCTCCAGAAATCCAGGAGGAGATTGGCCGTCTGAAGAACAACAAAGCCCCTGGGGTTGACCAACTACCAGGAGAGCTATTTAAATACTGTGGTGAGGCACTGGCTAGAGCGCTGCACTGGGTCATTACCAACATTTGGGAGGAGGAAGTTTTGCCGCAAGAGTGGATGGAAGGTGTCGTGTGTGCTATCTACAAAAAGGGCGATAAGCTAGATTGTAGCAACTACCGCGCAATCACATTGCTGAACGCCGCCTACAAGGTACTCTTTCAAAATTTATGCCGTCGACTAGCACCAATTGCAAGGGAGTTCGTGGGGCAGTACCAGGCGGGTTTTATGGGCGAACGCTCCACCACGGACCAGGTGTACGCCATTCGCCAAGTACTGCAGAAGTGCCGCGAATACAACGTGCCCACACATCATCTATTCATCGACTTCAAAGCCGCATATGATACAATCGATCGGGACCAGCTATGGCAGCTAATGCACGAAAACGGATTTCCGGATAAACTGACACGGTTGATCAAAGCGACGATGGATCGGGTGATGTGCGTAGTTCGAGTTTCAGGGACATTCTCGAGTCCCTTCGAAACCCGCAGAGGGTTACGGTAAGGTGATGGTCTTTCGTGTCTGCTATTCAACATCGCTTTGGAAGGGGTAATACGAAGAGCAAGGATTAACACGAGTGGTACAATTTTCAATAAGTCCGTCCAGCAATTTGGCTTCGCCGACGACATAGATATTATGGCACGTAACTTTGAGAAGATGGAGGAAGCCTACATCAGACTGAAGAGGGAAGCCAAGCGGATCGGACTAGTCATCAACACGTCGAAGACGAAATACATGATAGGAAGAAGTTCAAGAGAAGACAATGTGAGCCACCCACCGCGAGTTGGCATCGGTGTTGACGAAATCGAGGTGGTAGAAGAATTTGTGTACTTGGGCTCACTGGTGACTGCCGAAAATGATACCAGCAGAGAAATTCGGAGACGTATAGTGGCTGGAAATCGTACATACTTTGGACTCCGCAAGACGCTCCGATCGAATAGAGTTCGCCGCCGTACCAAACTGACAATCTACAAAACGCTCTACGGACACGAGACCTGGACGATGCTCGTGGAGGACCAACGCGCACTGGGAGTTTTCGAAAGGAAAGTGTTGCGTACCATCTATGGTGGGGTGCAGATGGCGGACGGTACGTGGAGGAGGCGAATGAACCACGAGTTGCATCAGCTGTTGGGAGAACCATCCATCGTTCACACCGCGAAAAGCGGAAGACTGCGGTGGGCCGGGCACGTAGCCAGAATGTCGGACAGTAATCCGGTGAAAATGGTTCTCGACAACGATCCGACGGGAACAAGAAGGCGAGGTGCACAGCGGGCAAGGTGGATCGATCAGGTGGAGGACGATTTGCGGACCCTCCGCAGACTGCGTGGTTGGCGAAGTGCAGCCATGGACCGAGCTGAATGGAGCAGACTTTTATGTGCAGCACAGGCCACTCCGGCCTTAGTCTGATAATAAATAAATAAAGTAAATTATTTACTACAAATTTGGATTTTTTCAATTTTAAAAAACATCTTGATTATTTATTCATTTGATGAAACAACTTTTTCTTTTTATTTTTTTCACACTCATAGACCCTAAATTTGTTGTTTACAATTCATTTTAATTTTGTTTATAAATTTAACTGCTTGGCGATTAGCTCATATGATGACAGCTCGGTGCATAGTAAAATCAAGTTAAAGGCGTTCAATACGCGAAATTATCAGATTTTTCAAAATTGATTTGAAATAGTTCCTTTTCTTTTTCTTCTTCTTATTGGCATTACATCCCCCTCTGGGACATTGTCGCCTCGCTGCATTCAGCACTTCCACAGTTATTAACCGCGAGATTTCTAAGTCAAGTTATCATTTTTGCATTCGTATATCATGAGACTAACACGATGATACTTTTATGCCCAGAGAAGTCGAGACTATTTCTTAATAGAAAAATGCCTAGACCGGCACCGGGAATCGAACCCTGCCACCCTCAGCATGATCTTGCTTAATAGCCGCAAATCTTACGGCAGCCTAGCCAACCTAACCAATCACAAAACAGTTTCCGTGCACTAAAATTCTTGAAATTTTGGATTTAAGCTCTTTTTTTATACTTAATTTATTATAATTTATAATTTTCATCTTACAAGTTGTAAGTTACAACTATTAATGTGCAGTCTATCGAATTTAATTCTCAATTCCGTGACCACGATATAGTAGGCTTGGAAATTAAGCAAAATTCAACGAGACAGTTTCTCCTACACCTCGGTCGATGAATTAAGTTTGATTTCATTTTCTATCCTGAAGGTTGTTATTAAGCTGTTTTCTTATTCATTTCTTTATTTCATAGACACTCTGTGTTACTTAACCGCTACTGTGGTACCTACTGTAATCTTATAGAATCCACAGAGAATGATTTTTTCATCTCCATTATTCGTTTTCGTTGCTGGTCCATCTCAAAGTGTGTCAATTCTAGACCAACATTTGAAAAGGGGGGGAACAGCCAAAATGTAATCAATGCAGGTATGTAGAGATGGGCAAAACAGCTCATTGCAGTGAGCGGATCTGATCCGTTCAACTCATTGAAAAGAGTCAGCTCCTTGGATCAGCTCTTCAGTTCTTTAATGCTACATATATTAAAACATAATTGTTAATATTATTATTTTAATTATTGTTCAAAAATTTGAAAAATTTATGTCATTCATTAATTTATTCTATTTATTATTATTTATTCTATCTATTTACCTCACTTTGAAATTTTTAAAATGTTAAGCTACAGTGAGGTAATAATTTCTATTGAAAACCCGACAATTTTAAACTAATAACATTTATTACGCTTTTTCTGACCGCCTAGTTTTGAAGTCTAGTAGTTCATTTAGAACCATCACATTTATTTCTATACAAACACTAACTCAACATTATTTTCTGTTCATAACTCTAAGTTACATTTTGTTGATAACGTTTCTCAAATCGTTAATTTGAATAATTCAGTCCATAGTCTCTGATATGTATATGAACCATATCACGTGTCATAAGTTTTCTCTTCATACTGGGTGCAGTAAATCAATGCCTTGTTTGCGCGCGCTTCTAACCCTTCTAACCATGCGTAGTTGACATTTTCATACAAGCGAGCCCATTCATTTAAATTGGTTCCCGAAATGCGAGAGAAATAAAAACAAGAGAGTAAAAAAATACAGAGCACGGTGCTACAAACAAACCGAGTGCACATGTAGCAGTAGGCTGGCGGGAAAACCCGTTGCAAGTAAAAGATCCGCTCCGTGCAAGACACAGCTCCCAGTTCGGTTCGTTAGAACCACACGGTTCGCTCGCTAGAATCGGTCGCGACTGATCCGGATCGAGATCCGTGTCGCACGGATCTGAGCTGGTGGCGCAGCTCTCGCTTCCATGTCACAGCAATTTCGAGCTGGACGACGACATGAGCGGAACTGAGAGTTGTTCGAATCTTCGGATCTTTTGCTTGGTACGGTTTGTTCGCTACCGCACTACTAAGGTATCTTTAGTGTGTCCGTTCGTAGCGCCGAGTATGTGGGTATGGGTTAAGAAATAGACGGCAAGCTAGAATATTTTTGCTTGTGTTTTTCTTATTCCTCTCTGCAGCAGAAATGATTTCTGTTGCTTGGCTAGATGGTCTGTCGCTAGGCTTGATGGTGCTTGAGGTGCAAATAATAAACGATCAGCACGTGCGCGGTACTGGACTGGAATGCTCATACAAGCTCGCTTGTGTTGTGTACCGCGAGCGTGGTATTTTCGTTTGTGCTGCACAAAATACAACAGCGCGCGTACTCGAGGGAGTTTCTCTAGACACGTGTTTGACAATGATTTCATCAATTTAAAGTGAGCTGCTGAGCTGGGCTTCTTTAAAAAAGATCCATGGCTCATCAGCTCAATGTAAGGAAGCGAATCTTTGGAACAGCTCCTGAGCGGAGTGCCCATCTCTACAGGTATGGTATTGAATGTATAGAATATGATGTAAGGTAGCTCTTAGTAATGGAAAAAAATAATTCCTTCCAATAGTAAAAGTTATTTTGAGATTTTTGAAAAATGGTCTATTTCCGTTCTAATTTGATCCATCATAGTGTTTACTACTACTTGGTGTTTACGCTATTCTTTCAAAAGCATAGAAATTAAGCTAAATTTGGGTGAATAACGTAGTTCATACTTTGACCTTTATATTGAGTCATTATTGATTGCCTATTTATCAGCATCAGCAAGAGCTCTGTTGCTACAAATCTTAGGCTCTGGAATTTCAGCCCACATAAAAGTTATATCTGGTTATATCTGTTATATCTAAATATCTGGTTTTCCATAAACGTAGTCCCACAGAATTTACTCAAACCATCGCAAAGCTTGGAGATAGATCTCTCATGGGAGGACGTAATTATTGGCAAGTGAATAGTTATTGCTATTACTATCGATGAACTCAATGTAAGTATTGAGCCCTATAGCCATTTTGAACCACATTTTGAATCACATATTGTCTGTCTTTATGAAACGATTTTAGTGGTTGTGGGAATGTCATTTTAAAAGGAGGAGGGTGTGAGAAAGGTGTATTGTTTAGTTATTGATCAATTCAGTATAATTTCTGAACCCATTTACCGATGCCCGCCAATTTTGAAATCCATATTTTCTGTCTAAGCAAGGCCATATCAGATTGGGTAGGGGTCGTCATAGATCAGCGGTTCTCAACCTGGGGTACATGTACCCCTGAGGGTACCTTCGCTGGTCCTAGGGGGTACCTCGGATGAAAATGCATAATGGCGGACGTATTACAATTCCAATCGGAGCTTATTGATAAAGTTTTGATTATTGTGATTTTTTTATTTCAAAACTTTGTCTTGTACATAATATGCATGGCGATCAGTAAATCAAAGCTAATTGAACCCTGCTTTCCTCAACTAGAACAGCGTATGAAGGGCTGCGGAACAAAAGATCAAACGGACAAATGTCGAATGAGCAAATTTAAAAAATCTTCAATGCAATCTACCTGATCTAAATAAAATTTTGAATCATATGTTAGAAACATGCTTTTGAACTAAAATCTAGAATCTAAAGGTTTGGAAGCCTTCGTTTGAGAGGCATGTAGGCCTTTTTTTAGAAAAGCTCTATTGCTTCGTTGCAAGAGGTTTAAAAGCGTCTTTCTACGCTTCTCGGAAGCCTTCTTCAGAGCAGCACAAATGCCTCCTTTCAAGATGTTCAGAAGTCTTCTTTCGAAAGGTTCGAAAGGCCTGTGTCTCCTGGCAAGAGGCCCGGATGCCTCGTTTTAAGAGAGCCGGGGCTTTTTTCAAAAAGCTCGGCAGGATCCTTTCAAGAGGTTCGGAAGCCTTTTTTCAAAAATCTCGGAAGCCTCCCTACAAGAGGCTCGGAAGGATTTTTTCAAAAGTTTCCTTTCAAGAGGCTCGAAAGCTATATTCAAAAGGTTCGGAAGGCTTCTTTCAAGAGGCTCGGAAGCCTCCTTTGAAGAGGTTCGGAAGCCTCTTTTCAAGAGGCTTTCAAGAGGCTCATAAGCCCTCTTTCAGAAGGCTTGGAAGCCTCCTTTCAAGAGGCTTGGAAGCCTCCTTTCAAGAGGCTTGGAATCCTCCTTTCAAGAGGCTTGGAATCCTCCTTTCAAGAGACTTGGAAGCCTCCTTTCAAGAGACTTGGAAGCCTCCTTTTAAGAGGCTTGGAAGCCTCCTTTCAAGAGGCATGGAAGCCTCCTTTCAAGAGGGTTGGAAGTCTCCTTTCAAGAGGCTTGGAAGTCTCCTTTCAAGAGGCTTGGAAGCCTCCTTTCAAGAGGCTTGGAAGCCTCCTTTCAAGAGGCTTGGAAGCCTCCTTTCAAGAGGCTTGGAAGCCTCCTTTCAAGAGGCTTGGAAGCCTCCTTTCAAGAGGCTTGGAAGCCTCCTTTCAAGAGGCTTGGAAGCCTCCTTTCAAGAGGCTTGGAAGCCTCCTTTCAAGAGACTCGGAAGTCACTTTTCAAGAGATTCAGAAGCCTATTTTCAAGCTTTCAAAATCTTCCTTTAAATAGGCTCGAAAGCCTGCTTTTAAGAGGCTCGGAAGCCTCCTTTTAAGAGGGCAGAAAGCCTTTTTTTTCAAAAAACTAGGAGGGAAGCTCGGCTTTTCCCAAGAGGGTTGATAGCATACTTTCAAGAGGTTCAGAAGGATTCTTTAAAGATGCAAAGGAAGCCTCCTTTTAAGTAGCTCAAAAGTCACCATTCAAGATGCTCAAAATCCTCTTATCAATAGTTGCGGAAGCGTATGTTTAAGATATTCAGAAGCTGCTTTCAAGAGGCTCAGAAGCCTCCTTTTAAGAGGAACAGAAGCCTTTTTTTTAAAGTTCGGAAGGCTCATTTTAAGCGGCTCGAAAGCCTCCTTTCAAGAGCCTCGGGAGCCTCCCTTCAAGAAGCTCGGAATTCTTCTATCAATAGGCTCAGATGCGTCCTTTCAAGATACAAAGGAAGCCTTCTTTTAAGTGGCTCAAAAGCCGCCATGCAATAGAATCGAAAGCCTCTTCACAAGAAACTAAGAATCCTCGTCAATCCTTGTCAAGAGCTGCGGAAGCCTACTTTCGAGCGATTCAGAAGTTCCGTTCAAGAGGCTCGGAAGCCTCTGTTCAAAGAGCCCGGAATTATTGTTTCAAAAGGCTTGGAAGCCTACTTTCAAGAGGGGGTACCTCAATTAATGCAAAAGTTTGAAGGGGTACCTCTCAAGAAAAAGGTTGAGAACCGCTGTCATAGATGAAATGAATGAGAGAGTTTAGTATACCATTTTATCACATGAATAAATAATAATTTATCACATGTTTGATTCAAACCAAACTTTTAAACACGCTTTCTCTACCTGGTAGGCTGGGAGGGACTTTTGGAATGCGGGAGGTTATTGGGGCTGGGTATCAGAGCTTAAAATTTTCATCTTCATGAAGTATCTTCGGTCCGAATTTTGACAAACATCGCATGATTATTCAAAAAATAGAATGACATAGTCAGACGGAAGTAGTCTAGACATAGTCAGACGGAAGACCAACTCATTCATTCAACTGTCACTGAGTGTGTTTACTACGTGCAGAAAAAAACATAGGGAGTGAGTGCTAGTAATGGACCCCTTAACGACTAAAATTTACTTCAGTCGCTCCGCTACAGCAAGCCTCTTGACAAATTGTAGTTCTGCTGCACCCGACGACAAGCAACAGGTATCAGCATCGTGTTCCGTACATAAAACTAGCCAAAACATTCATTATTACTACTAAACCAAGCATTTTAAAATGATGTAGCTAGCATGCCTATTATGGCCACCCCCGGGTCCATAATACGCAACATCGAGTTTGTTTATATACGTATTATGGTCCCCTTATTTGATTTACATATTCCATTCCCACATGTTCCTTGTGCCTATTATGGACCCCATATCGTATGTTAGTAATGGACCCTTTAGCATACTTAAATTTACAAATTAGTTAATATAACTAAATTCCTGCTTCATAACAAATGTATCGAACTACTGTCCTGTTATATGAAGCAGCTCCACCCGACGGAAGTTTGCAGAAAAAGCGTTTAATTTGGGGTTTTGTTCGGGGGTCCATTATACGCACGGGGTCCACTACTAGCACTCACTCCCTAATTAGCACTGTTTATATTGATGTTTACCGTTGAAAGTGCTTCGCGGATAAAAATCGGATTCAGCTCTATGTGATAAATTACTTTACTCATTTAAAATGTGTTTAGATTTCAGATAATTTATCAATTTGTAAAATGTGCATAAATATTCAATGACTAATATTCAACCGAATATTGACAGTCCAGAGCCGACTATGAATGTGTCAGGAAAAAAGATATTTTAGTTACTAGATAAAGATTGTCGCTTCTGTTCCCTTTGTTCTGCTGTCCGAAACATGTGTGGTACATACCTGTCAAATCGTATGGATTTTCCTTCTTTGACATTTAGCTCCCCTATCCTCGCCAGCAAAAGATGTTCCGGACAGCGACGACAGCGACAATATTTATCTAGTAACTAAAATATCTTTTGTCTGGAAGTGAGCTGACAAGTGAAGAAAGGTTGACTTCACCAAAATTGTTCGGCTATTTTACACTCTGCTACACATAAAACGACTTATGAATCCTTTAGACATTATTTAAATTCTCTAATATTTAGTTTATTTCATTTAGTTCGATTTCTCAAATTCCTCAAACATAGCAAATCCTCGACAATAACATTTTCCCGGAAAATGACTTTAACGAAAATTAGGGTAAGACGGTATAATGCGCCCCACCTGGCCAAAACGCCCCACTTTGATTTCTAGAAAACTATAACTAACTAAGGGTCAAATTCAGTTGGTACCTATAAATATTTGTAAAACAATCATCCTATGTGAATATGGGAGTATTTTTGTATTACATAATGAAAATATTTGCAAAATACAAAAAATCACAGTTTTGATGTAACTTTTAATGTTTGTTTGCTCAACATTCTGGAGCGACGCTACCATACTGTCCACAAAACTTGCACTGCAACATTTAGTTGGGCAACAAAATAACTTTTCTTAGTGGTTAATATAATATAAAATTGCTTCCATCTTCAAAAATGTAACGTTTTCCAAAAACATGTTTCACTGGTCAAAACGCCCCAGTGTAGGCAGGACAATATGCCCTTACCAATTGGACACAAGCGCGGCGAGCTTGCATCAATTGCTTCCAAATTGTATTGACAATATTGAAATGTAATTCCAACCTACTTAAATAATTTTATGTTGGTTTTTTACTGTCAAGCACATAAGAATTTGTAACCTTTTTATTATGTGATTGATAAAATACTAATGAAGGGCTATGAAACGTCTTTGGTTAAGGTGGGGCGTATTGCCCAGGCACTTTTTGAAATCTATTTTTTACGAGTTTTTAAAAAAGTTTTATAACGTGTTATTTGTAATATTTATATATAACTACTCACGGGCAATGCATTTACGTCTTCCTGGACTACCAAATAACACAAAGTTTGCATAAATTGCGTTGAAAAGTAAAAAATTATCGAGGAGTTGCCTTAGGGGGGGCATATTACACCGTCTTACCCTATATTTCCCGAAAATGATACTTCCCGATACACATATTCCAGAATATGACATTTCCCTGAAAATGACATATCCCTGAATGAAGCAGGCCATTAGCATAACACTATTTGGTCATTCGACATGAAAGGGCATTTGGGATAATTATGAAAAGCATCTGAAAAACCTTTCATAGAAAGCATGCATTTGCTGGGTATAAATCAATGATAATTGTTACCCCAATTATTATCATAGTTTGCCCAGTGGAAAGCAATGATTAATGCGCTTTCTTCTGGATGGTGGATGTGATTGCTTCTTTAAAAATATGCGTTTGGATGTTTTTCCTTCTTTAGAAATGGACGTTTGCCCGGAATAAGACGATTGTGGGTTTGATCCCTTCTTCAAAATCAGTCAATGTTTCCAAAAGCCTTCTTTTAATCAAATGATGAAGTATCAGGTAAACACAATTACCCTGTTGACCAATTGGTTTTATCATTTTCCGATTGTGAAAAATCTGCATAACAAACTGGCAATTCCGAGCAAGGCCGGGTACATAAAGCTAGTACAGGCATACCTCGATAGTACGTACCCTCGATAGTGCGTACCCTCGATAGTACATACCCTCGATTGTACGTACATTTTACCTCGATAGTACGTACACAAAAAAAAATTTTTTTTGTTCAATTTTCTGTACGATTTTAGTTAAAATTTGAATAAGCTTTGATCATGGCACATTCGTGGGGTCCTTAATATGTTACGTAATAATTTTACATCTGATTTAAACACCATCGTGAGCTTATAACGAATTTAGTAGCAACACTTTGAAAAAGCAGCGTATCATAAATGTATGACAGTCTTACGTAACACATATTATTATACTACTATTTTAAACAGTTAAAGGAACATCTGAAACAGCTGATTACATACTCTAAGGGTGATGACATGTTGACGCGTCGAGCGATGCGGAGTGCGTCCAAGCACTCAAAAGTAAAATATCAAAGAGGAATTCTCTTGTCTCGGACGCGTTCGCACATGCACACGCGTGAGTATGTCATCGGCACAAGGGTATTATCAGCAATGATTGAAATTGTATTAGGTATGATTTTCTTAGAAAGCAGATTAGCTATCAACTTAATTGAATTCATTATGTTTATGAATTATTTTATTTATCAAGGAAGTAAGTTCCATCATGGGAATGGTGATTTATAAAGTTGAATATGTGACAAGATGTTTTACTGTTTAATCCAGTTTACAGTAAGGCAGTAAGCTTAGTTACATTCTATCCTGAAACAAATTAGCAGCGTTACTAAAATGAGGATACATTTTTGTGGAACAGTAGTTTCTCCCAAGGGTTCTTCCTGGAATACCTTGGAAGTTTGTTCGACAATTCCGTATTGAATTTCACTTGATATTCTATTGCGCCGATTGAAATTTTATCTACGGCGAGGCATGATAGATCATTTTCAGCCAGTGGCGGTGGCTTTGCAGCGTCACGCCACTGGTGATTGGCGGCGGCGTGAATCAATGTCGTGTATTACAAATTTTCCGTAATTTATACGGATGTTCCTCCAGGAATTCCTCAGAATGTTCCACCGGCGATGTTTACATATCAGCCCCTTTCAATATCTATAGAAACGCGCAGGATGAATGGCATGCTACAAAAATCCCAAAAAATATTTGTTCCTTGACAGGGTATGAAAGTGTGCAATATCGGCTTTATTTTTGTGTACACGGGTAAAAATCCGTTCCCAGAAATGAGAAAATAATTCAGGATTCCATGAATCCGTCGTGTTTTCATGCTATGAAAATACACCATGAATATAAATCATGATTTCTTGATTTATTTTTGCGTAACGCAACCAATGCGTTACAATTTGATTGTTAAAATCGACAGAACAAAAAAAAGTTCAACAGGAGATTCTAACTCGAGTACACTGAGCGATAGTCCGGCGTGCTACCTCTCAGCCGTTCTTACTTCTTGGTAATGGAGTGTTCGAAGTATAACCGGTTATGCATATTGTCGACTGATGAGGATTGCCTACTACCATGAATAATGTTCCTGAAATCATGAATTATAATCATGGTTTCATGAACTGACCTGATTCATGATTTCATGATTTTTTATTCATGCCTGTGGGTATGCATTTGTTTCCGTGTACTTTCAACTCGGCGAATTAAAGGAATATGATTAATTTATCGACTAGTCACTATTCTTCGCATGTATTTTTTTAAATACTTTAGAAATTTTAATTTTATTATAAAGCACAACATCCTTTCATGACTGCCTTTCATGCGAAATTGATCAAAGAACCCACGATTCTTTCATTTGGTCGCCTGAAATAGAAAAAGGCGCTTCGCTCTCTGTCTTATGGCGATCACTACCTTTTCCAGTACTGGTCCAGCTATCGCTTTAACCTGTTGCCAGGTTAGATTTCGGTCAACTTCTTTTATGTCTTAATGGGGGCTACGCCGCTATGAGTCTCAGGATCTGCCTCTGCTGCGTTGTCCCGCTGGGTTCCAGTCTAATGCTTGTTAACAGATTTCGTTTCCGCCCCTACGTATTTTGGTGCGTTCACTTATCTGCCTGTTTTTCCAGCAATTTATTAAACTCGGCTACTGTGAAACTGGAAGGAGTCACCGTGTTTACATCCAACGATTTGGTTTTGTTGACGTTGATGACTGATCCTGCCGAAGAGGAGCGCTCGGCAAGATCGTTGAGCTTACTTTGCATATCAGAGCGCCGTTGAGCGAGGGGTGCAACGTCATCAGCCAATTTGAAGTCGTTTAGGTGCTCCATGGTTATAGGCTGTCAGTAACGGTGATAGAATACATCCTTGCCTCACATCAGCTTCGACCCGGATAGGGTCGGAAAGACCCCATTGTGCATCACTCTACACGAAAAGGTCTCGTACTGTGCCTCGACGAGGCCGATGATGTAAACCCATGTAAACTCCTCCTTACATTCTCTCTGAAGTTACTCCAGAAATTCCACCAAGATCTCTTCATTCAGAAACTCACGTGGAAGCCCTTGATAGCCACCTCCATGCCCCGGGAGTTCTTCCGAAAATTCCTCAAAAAACTCTCCCGGAAAATTGTTACCGGTTTATTTTTCTTCGGGAATTCTTCCGGAAATTCCTTGCCAAATTCGTCTGCCAATTCATTTGGCTATTTCTCCAGATATTCTTACGAAAATTTCGTCAAAACTTTTTCGGAATTATCTACAAAAAATCTCCTTTAAATTCCGCTGGAAGTTATTCAAAAAATTCTTCCGGGAGATCCTGCAATTTTCAAAATTTTTTGCGGGGTACTTCCCTTAAAATGTCTCCTTCAGGATTTATCGAGATTTTTTTCCCAGGAACTCGCAGCAATATCTTAAAACAATAACCCCGGAAATTCTTCTAGAAACTCTCACACTTTTTCCCCAAGAAATTCCTCCATGTATTCTCCCAAAAATTCCCCGGAAATTACTTCAAGAACTCCTTCAGAAATCCCTTTAAAAGCTCCCCAGAAAAAATCTTCAAGAATTATTCGGGAATTCGTTTCGGAATACCCACAGAGGTTTCTCAAGCTATTCTGCAGAAAACTCCTCTAGGAACTGCTTCGGGAAGTTCCTTTTTCAGGAAGAATTACAGAAGGAATTTTCGTAGGCGTATCCGAAAGGATTTCCTGAAAAATTTCCTAAAGTAATTCTAGAAGAAATTCGCGATGGATCTCCTGGTTTGAGTCTCAGGAGGATTTTTTGGAAAAATGTTTGATGGATTTCCTGGAGATATTCTTGGAAAGATTCCTAGAAGAATATTAGAGACAAATCTAGAAGAAATTTAAAAATAAGAAGCTTTTTTTAAATGAATTTCCTTTTTTTAAATGAATTTTCTTAGAATAAAATGTAAATAAACTTTTGAAATAATTTTAGACTGAAGTACGAAATAAATTCTAGTTGGAATTTCAGGGGGCGTTCTCGGAGCAATTTCCTAGTTTCCTAAGGAACAATTCCCACATTTTCAGAAAAAGTATCTTTATGGCCGAGAATGTGTTGAATAGTAAGGGATCTAGCGGCCATGTTGCCAAACATATTTTCCTACGTCGCAATTTTTGGCTGGAGATAAGCTCCACGCTAGTTGCTGTTTTTGAGTAGATCGCCATCCAATGGTTTAGATTTAATGACTTTATCAACAAACACCACCCTAATTCGTCAAGCTGAGTTGATCGGTATATGAGAGTAGGCGCTCAAGGCATCCTATCAAAAAATCGTGTTTGGAGGTTATAGCCTTTTCGTTACACGTTGGTGTACAAGAAAGGCATAAACGATTCTACAGACGAGAAAATTATCCTTTCATCTCCGAAATCAGTATTCTTGTTATCTTCATACTCATCTTAGTGTTATGTACTCATATAATTACGAATCATAATAAAGGTTCCTTCAAATCAACGCGATGCGACTGTTCCTATAGCTGACAGTTTGTCGCTTTGGTAATAAAGCGTCAATGGGGCCAATAGAGTCGCAACGACAGTGACAGTTCAGGGCAACCTTGAAGCTTTTCATTTCCATGAAATCTCTAGGTGGAATCCATGAAATACGTCACGTAAAAGATTAATGATCCACCACCAATCGTCACTTTTTATAGTAACATGCATAATTATGTATGATGTGTAACATATCTTTAAAGCATATCTTTCAAATGTCACGTAATTTATGAATGTTCCGAAGCATTAACATACAATATTTCGTAAAAACAATAGCCTCCCATTTACAAAGACGATGGTTTTACCACGTTTTACTCATTGCTACATATAGGCATCATTTCAAGAAATATCTGTGTCATGCTGGTCCGTTGTGTACTATGTCAAATATAAATATGCTTAGAATACAGTGCCTTCTATCAAAATTTTGGCTTCCGAGCGGATTTATAAACATTCCACCACTCCTAAATAAATAGAAGAAGCAAAAAAAAAATTTTTTGTTCGGTATTTTTTTTGCTTCGATAGTACGTACACTAAAATTACGCAGGTGTACGTACTATCGAGGTATGCCTGTATATCCATGTTATAGAGCTGATAAATGGTTACAGAATTAATATACGTTTGATGGAATGTTTCTACATATCTAGTAACGGGTAAGTATTATTGTAATAAAAAGTAGTGGAACTTGGATTGTGTTATAACATGATTATCTAAATATTTGCTCAACCTGCGTATATATGTGCGCCATTTTGTATCCAACAAAAAACTCAGATTATCCCGGGCGAGAGGGAAGCTATAATCATTTAATTTTATTATCGTCATTGAAGGTTCATCCCCGCAGTCCAACACGTGGAATCATCGTAAAGTTTAATAGAGCAAAATCATAAATTGTAAGTGCACACCGTACCCAGCCCATACCTAAGTGCGGTAGGAGATTGTCGTCATAAAGTAAGGTAGAAATGGTTTGTTGCAGCGTGGATTTCCTGGGTAGGGTGGGGAATAACTTTTTGCAATCAAAGAAAATGTGCCTTTTACGGGAAGGAGTATAAAGCGCAGGGTAATGGGGAAGGAGGAAAGTAGTTAAAGTTACAAAATCGATAAAGTACAGTATCTGAATCGAAGGAAATATGAAAAACATTCATAAACTACGTTATCTGATAAGGTGGAAGTGTATCACCCTGAAGAGAATCGTGGTTTGTAATTTTCCAAAACGAAGAGTCTGCCTTGCTTTGAAAAAGGAGCACATCTACACGGAAATTAGAGTCCTTTGATAAACGTAAGCTATATAAAATAACTGCTCCAAATGAGTTGATTAGAGCCAACTCATCAGGTAAATAGTATGAAATTAATGTCCTATTACCATAGAAAGATGCTACTCTATCATAACAATCTCATAATTGTCCAATGTTTCAGAATGAACAAGTTTTCAGATTTGAACCGGATTATAATATCGAATGATATACAGATACAATAGCAATATGTGTATATATTGGCATAATTCAATTATGTCATTATACACATTCATAATGGTATTAAGTTAGTCATGTTTTCAATTTGGAAAGCACAATTTCTTTCTGGTATGATTCAATCAATTGGATTCCAGTGGATAAGACACTAGCAAAGATACTCAACAATCATAGAACAAATTTTCAATATCGTCTCTGAGCCGATCCTACATTGTATTTGTTCTGAAACAAAATAAAAATGGCAAACAGCCTTCGCGGATGCTAGTCTGTATTAAGCGAAACATTAAACATGAGCTGCAACCATGGCCATAGTGCCCTCAATTGTGCTTCAATAGGTCATAAACAACCGCTGGCTGCTACCAGTATGGCCAGTATGAGGTTGCTGCTGTTTAGTTAGGTACCAGACGGCAGCAGTAAACTGCCTCGACGATAGTTTTGTCTGGCCGCCTGCATGCTCTCACAGCTCATATCAGTTCAGCAAAATTGGATCTCAGCTCAGCAGCATTGAGTGTGCCAGTTCCGGATGAGAAATACCCACATTATTGATGCTTACGATTCAAGAACATGCATGCATGATTTCGCATCGCATGATTACGCACCTAGCCAGCCTATGTCAGATTGAGTTACATTTCTGTTTCTAAAAATGGGTCATTTTTAGTTTTTTTTTGGAAAAAGTTAGCTTCTAGAGGTATAAAAAAACATGTAAAATTGTAAGATCTCAAAAAATATTTGTTTAAGGATCGCACATGCTCAGCTTCTACAAAGACTTCGGTAACATCCCGTTGACTTAATACCAGGCTTAATATCTATACAAGTAACCAATCTGGAATAGAATTTTAAAAATGGATGATGCCCTTGTGATCCACAAATATAAAAATTAATATGCTTTCAACAACATTTGCATCCCAATTCATTCAAGAATTCATTGGAATATGGGGCTTGAGCACTTTGAAAGATGTTTTGTAATCGTTTATGTTGAATGTGATCTATAGTTAGGGATGAAACGATACCACTAAGGTATCGATACTTTTACTTTAAAGTAGTATCGAATAAAAGTATCGATACCACTTAATATCGAATTAAAAGTATCGATACTTACTCGTATCATATGAGTACTTATAAATTTGAAGTAATTTTTTTTTGTCACTAACAAGTAGTTATCCATAATTAAGCTTTAATGAAAAAATCGGAAATGATAAAAGTAACAATTGTGAGTTGCCCCGCTTTGAATGGTGTGCCCTTAAAAACGCGAGTAAATTTAAAGGCTCCCCCAGACCTAAGCGATTTCATCGCCGCGACGGCGAAAACTAGTCGCCGCGATTATATCGTTGGGTCGTTGCAGGCAATGGTCCATTTAGGCCCGATGTCCAAGTAGCGTCTATTCAACGCACACGGCGTTAAAAGGACGCAGATGTGCATCGGGAAAAAGCGGTAACGCAGCGTCACCGCACCGATGCACACCTGTGTTTTTTCAACGCCACGTGCACGCAGCGTTGAAAAAACGCTACGTGGGCATCGGCCCTTACGTTTCCATACCAACGGCGACAGAATCACAGTCGCCAAGCGATAGGATCGCGTCGCCATTATTGTCGTGTCGCGTGTATTTGGGGGAACCTTGAATTTGGATTCCGGGAGGCTGTCTTTGAGCACTTATCCATTACTTTTTGTCTTATCGATTCTATAATCAACTTACCTCGCGAGTGTATAAACAGCGAAACACATTTTAAATGTAAACCAAATGATACTTTTAATCATAACATTGATAGTAACTGTATTTTTAATTCATGTTCCTATCGATGTAAATCTCTGATGCTTCTTCAATAAGACTACTAGATATTTGAGTAATTTATTATTAATTTATTTATTAAATTCTTATTGAATTAGATTTAAAATCGACCACAAGTCCGTTTCTCAATTTCAAGTTGATCGTACAAAATCATTAAAATAAAACTTTAGGTCTGTCTCATTTGGAGAAATAAACTTAAAAATCACCCGGTCATGGCTGGTGCTAAACAGCAACTCTAATAAGACATCTATGTAAAATTATTCGATATCTGTCAAAAGTAATCTTGCTCTGCGGGCAGGGTTTCTCGATAATTTACGAAATATCACTTTAATGTTTAATTTCAGTTTAACCCTCGAGATGAGCCAGCCCAGGGCTAAAAAAATAAAGACAAAAAAAAAGACTCTTAGTTTGCTTTGTAATTTTCACTAATAGTTTATAGCAGTTAGCAGAAATAAGTGCTGAGCGAAAAAAAAACTTGTAAATATTTATTCGATTTGAATACTTTTAAATTTTAGTATTAGATTATTACTAAAAAAAAACAACGTTTCTATTTATCTGTTGTAGATTTAATGGATTTTGAATTGAGTATTCAATTGATTCAACTACTTCAATTCGATACTTACTTGGTATCGGGCCTCAAAGTATCGAATCAAAAGTGTCGAGTATTTACTCGTATTTACTTGTATCGATTCATCCCTATCTATAGTATTGAAGTGTATAAGTGTTCAACAAATTGTTTCATTGCAGTTAATCCAAGAATTTTAAGGTCTAAAAGCGTTACCAAATGTTTTCTTTATTTTGAAATGGTTCTTTTATCCATGTTACTGAATTGAACATGTACTCAAAAGTTGTTCTATTTCAGGCAAAGTCATCCGACAATTTCCTGGAGTGCACGACTCAATGACTGTTAGATATATCCAATTTGGATAAGCCTTGAACAAGAAATCAATTTTTTTTCATTTCAATGATCGCTAAGAGTATGTTTCGTTTCTAAAGGAAGCAAATAGATCTTTCGTTGCGCGTACTGACCTTAAGGATTTACTCTGGGATTACATGCAACGAAACACATGTTTAAGGCATGTCCCATTTGATTCATGAATCGCGAGGAATATTTATATATGGACCGCTGGGAGCATGTGTCATATTTAATAGGCCGACAAATGTTAGAAAGCATGGAAGCCTGAATTCCAGGAAATTCTTTTAAGACCTGAAACATGTGATGTTAAGGTCACTCCTGACGGAATCCAATTTTCAACGTACTCGCGTTTTCAAGGGCACACTATTCGATACGGAAGCAACGCACAACTGTCATTTTTATTTTTTCACGCATGCTGCGACGTTGTGCGTTGCTTCCGTATCGAATGGTGTGCCCTTGAAAACGCGAGTACTTTGAAAATTGGATTCCGTCAGGAGTGACCTTAAGAACAATCCTCACGGAATCCGAATTTGGAAGTTTTCAAAGGCACACCAATCACTACGGAAGCAATGCACAATTGTTAATTTTGTTATTTTACGCATGCTGCGACGGAGCAAAGCTAAAATATTAAAAAGTATTTTTGAACTTGGATTCCGTGAGGATTGCCCTTGACATCTCCAATTTGGGTCTTTGGATTGCTATGATTATGTATCATATTTAAAATTCGACACTTTTCACACTCAATGTATTAAGTGAAAAATAAGTAATTTAAGCAAAAAAATCTGTTTACGTGGTGTTGAAGTATTTAATATTGTTTTACACAGCAACGCGAAAATGTTCTCAATGGTTTTTAAAAGAAAACTCATGGTTTTTCATATAGTCTGACTCATTAGATACTTAAATACTGTTCGTCGCAAAACAGTCATTTGACTATAAAAATATTAAATTAAAATTGTATGCCTAATAAAAATAATAATTTTATAAAAATTACACAGCTTTCTAAAGTTTTCCTGAAGGAATTCCTGGAAGATGATTTAAAAGAGTACCTGAGGGAGGAATTCTTTCTTCAAACGTTCGATGAAATGTCCTAAGAAGTATCTGGATTTATCTTCAAAATAATCTCCAAAAAATTTCCGCACACCTGGAGACACCCAAATGATGAAACTTGCAATGCATAGAGAAAACAGAACTGCGCAATAAAAATCTCATTCGACTAGATCCTGTTGTCATATTAGAAATTTAAAGACAGTACTCGTCGATAGAAACCCTTCCGCACGCGTTGGTATATGAGCAAATCAAACTACCTTCCTTTTGCCAGTGGAGGTATAATATTATCTGCTTCCACACTGATATTTTCCCCTCCCACTTCATACGGGAGTTTGGCAGAAGGGAAGGTCGTGAGATTTATACCATCTCAAATATTGCCCTCCACTCGCTTTGAAATCGATGTCTATAAAAACATTCTTCATGCCTGCTGCCGTATACTAACGGAACTATCACATCTATGCTTTCGCCTCTAATTCTATCATGGACATGTAGGGGGAATGACGGCTTTGGCAGGTTTTGTTCTATTATTGGCAGGGGTTTTTTTATGACTGACTATGCTCAAATTTGGCCTTAACATTCTTTGCATATCAAAGAATATTGTGGCCAAATTTCATAAAATTTGGTCGACAAAAACCCCCCTGACAATAATAGAACAAAACCTGCCAAAGCCGTCTTTCCCCCTATGTCCAAGTTTGGAAAATGATATAAGCATTTCCATATCATTGTAAATCAGATAGACCATGTTTTGGTGGATTGGCGCCATTTCTCGGATGTTATCGATGTGCGGACATTCAAAAGAAGACAAAACTCGCGCTGTATACTACTCTGATTCTTCCAGTGGCTTTATACGGTCATGAAACATGCCTTCCAGTGGCTTCCAGTAGCTATACCCCATGATATTTTTTCAAAGCCTCAATTGCGGGGCACCGGTTCTGATTATGCATTTCGGTTTATGCGGTTTTTTTCAAAGCTTTTCATTATTGAACGCTGAGTAACAAATGATTGTGGTGACCTATTTTGATGGATCTGAGTTGCCATCGGAGGTCCTCCAGAAGATACGAAAAGTTCGCAAAAGAGGTCAATTCATGAAACCCATCATAAAAGAGCGCAGTTTCTTCCTAGCTCTTCATTATTGTACTCTGAATAATAAATTATCGTACTCTGAATAATAAAATATTCGTTAAAGTGGTCAATTTCTGAACAGTCACTGGGGTCCTCCAGAAGATCCGGAACATCCACAAAAGTTGTCAATTCATAAAACTCATTCCAGAAATAAGTTTTTTTTCTATCTTTCTATCGTCGAACTCTGAGCAAGACACGAACGAATGTCGTGACCCGTTCCCATTTACCAAAATGACTATCGGAGGTCTTCCGGAAGATTCGGAACATCGGATAAAGTGGTTAATTGATGTAACACAAACACATACTAGAAGAGTCTAGCCCAAAAGTTTTCCGGAAAATCTGGATCACATGTAAAAGTGATCAATTAATAAAATCCATCTCAGAAGAACAAAGAAGAAGCCATAGAAGAAGAACGTAAAGAACACGATTCTTCTTAGTTATCATATCCTGAGTATTGAATGATGGTCGCAACCCATTCTCAGGAACGTGTGTAGTAGGGTGGTTCAAAAAATAGATTTTGCTCCACAGTGCTCATCTGATTCTTTAACATGATCTGAGTGTCCTCTGAAAATTTGAGCTCATTTGGATTAAAACTGATTTAGCACAAGCCGTTTCAAGTTTGCATGCAAATTAGTATGGGGAAATTTATTTTTTCATTATACTGATAATGACGCTTCCACATTAAGCGCAGGTTAAAAGAAAACCTACATAGCTAGAAGCCATACTCAACAGCTTTCACCCAACGAAAACCGCATGTTGATTAATTGCCCCAATAATTAGTAATCGATTTGAGGACAGGATGCGAATCTTTAGTCATGATCGTTAAACTTCTTTGAGGGCATCACTGAAATGTGCAGTGCAACATAGTAGCCTGAATTTGTGTGTGCTATCTTTCGCGCCACGAGCAGCAATGTTGCCTGTTGATGAGTTACGCAATTAGCTCCAGAAAACCACGGTATACATTAAATTCGATTACTAATTATTGGAACGATTAATTAAGATGCGGTTTTCGCTGAGTGAAAGGTCTTGAGTATTCCTTTTAGCTAGGTAGGTTTTCTTTTATCCTGCGCTTAATGAGGGAGCGTCATTATCAGTATAATGAAAAAATAAATTTCCCCATACTAATTTACATGCAAATTTGAAACGGCTTGTGCTAAATCAGTTTTAATCCAAATGAGCTCAAATTTTCAGAGGACACTCAGAACATGATAAAGAATCAGATGAGCGCTGTGGAGCAAAATCGATTTTTTGAACCACCCTAGTGTGTAGTCACCAATGAAGCTCCGTAAGATAAAAAACCCAGATTAATCCACCTAGCGGCGATGATGCCTTTCTCGTGCATCGTAAAATGTACTGAAAAAATCACATAGGAAAGGTCAAAAAGCACTTTAGGGGATAGATCACATATTTTCTATCATTTTGCATGTTTTTGCATTATTTACTATGCATTTCCACCATTCTTGAAAAATTTTTTTTTTTTTCGATTTTGAAATTTTTTTTTCCAAGGGGGACCCTTGGGAAAAACAATGATTTTTCAATACATCCGAAATCCCATGTCCGATCGGGCCAATTTTCAATAGCAAACAATGGAACCGCATTCCCCGTCGAATACAACCTGTTGCGAATAAATCTTATAATGCGTAAGTTCCAAAACGTGTGTCTACAAAATGTATACACATACACACATATACACACATACATACATACACACACACATAACAGACATCACCTAAATTCATCGAGCTGAGTCGATTGGTTTATAACACTATGGGTATCCGAGCCTTCTATCAAAAGTTTGGTTTTGGAGTGAAATTATAGCCTTTACGTATACTTAGTATACGAGAAAGGCAAAAATCTGTAATTATAGACAATTCATAAAAAATCAAGATGACACTACTTTTTTTAAAGGACCATCACATTAACACAGAAAATATTGTCAAATCTATATAATAAAAATGAGTTGAGTTTTCCTTCCTGACGATTTAATTCGCGAACGAGTTGACCGATTTGCAATCTAATCGATTCGTTCTGGGAACCGCAAGGTTTGTATATACAAAAAGTTGGTGAATTTAACGGGGAAATGTAAAAAATCATTAGAATACTATTTTGGGTCAGCTGTGGAGAAAAACAAAACAAACGGAAGGAAATTGATCTAGAGTGCGGTGCTGCAAATAGTTCATTGTGACATTTGCAACACCCGGGCAAAGCTGGGTTTCTTTCGCTAGTATTCAATATTTTGCTTCCATGAGTTGATATTCAGTCATAAATCATGTACTCATGGAAGTTTGACTGAAAATAAAAATTACTTTGGTTGAATCTTTTGACAACTTTTGATCAAAAATTTCTTGCCAGATGATTGATCATGAAAAACAAATCTTATAATTTTTAATTTTTATTAACAGGTGGTACCTATATAATGGCAGCAAGGAGGTTTAACTATGATCAAGTTGGCCATAGGTTCAACCACATTTATTTGCAAGATTTGAAAAATAGTTCATGACAAATATTAAATACTGAGAGCATCTTCTTATTATTATTCTTCTTCTTCGGCATTACATCCCCTACTGGGACATTGCTGCCTCACACCATAGTGTTTATTAAGCACTTCCACAGTTATTAACTGTGAGGTTTTTAAGCCAAGTCACCATTTTTTCATTCGTATACAGTAGTATTCCGATTTGATCACCCCATGGTGAATTTTGGGGCGATAAAATGGGAAATGTGAGAAAATCGAGATTTTTTTTTCAATCTTTCGGTTTCCTTTACAAATAGGTATGAATCACTTTATGCCTTTAAATACATGACCGGAACCCATTATTTCTTTTTGATATGAAACTTACGATATGGCGATATGGCTTACAAAATGAAAGTTATTTTATGAAAATCATAATTTTTTGCGGTATTATTTACAAAAATAAAAAGAACGGCTAAAATTTTTCTAAATTTTGGGGGTGGCAAATCCAGTTTGAAAACGGGATAAAATCGGGTCAAAAGCTTGATAAAATCGGGGAAGACAAAATCGGGTCGGTACTGTATTATGAGGCTAATACGATGATACGAATCTGTGTCAAAAGGTCGAAGGACAAAAGGTCGAAAGTACAAAAGGTCGAAAGGACAAAAGGTCGAAAGGACAAAAGGTCGAAAGGACAAAAGGTCGAAAAGACAAAAGATCGAAAGAACGAAAGGTCGAAAGGACAAAAGGTCGAAAGGACAAAAGGTCGAAAGGATAAAAGGTCGAAAGGTCAAAAGGTCGAACGTCAAAAGGTCAAAAGGTTGAAGGACAAAAGGTCGAAAGGACAAAAGATCGAAAGGACAAAAGGTCGAAAGGACAAAAGGTCGAAAAGACAAAATATCGAAAGGACAAAAGATCGAAAGGACAAAAGGTCGAAAGGACAAAAGGTCGAAAAGTCAAAAAGTCGAACGTCAAAAGGTCGAAAGGACAAAAGTTCGAAAGGACAAAAGGTCGAAAGGACAAAAGGTCGAAGGGACAAAGGGTCGAAAGGATTAAAGGTCAAAAGGACAAAAGGTCGAAAGGACAAAAGGTCAAAGGTCAAAAGGTTGAAAGTCAAAAAACTGAAAGAAAAAAAGGTGGAAAGTCAAAAAATTGAAAAGACAAAAGGTCGAAATGACAAAAAGGTCGAAGAAAAAGAGGTTCGAAAAATAACAGAAGGATGAATGAAAAACAGGTCAACAATAAAAAAAAAAGTTAAAGTTTCCCGTCTGAAGGCGGTCTTGGGCGTTAGAAGTTCAGTGCGAGATTTCTCTTATTTCGGGCAGCAGATCGCTCGATCGGCCGAAATTTTGTGTTCTGCATTGCGCGGCCGGTAATAAAAATCAGTTCAGTGCGAGATTTCTCTTGTTTTGGACACACGCTTAAAATCAATAACACAGAGATGTGTTTGCTTCACACAAAACGGACCTAATGCAGAACATCACCTACATGAGCGACAGTTACATAGGCACAAAAATGCCTCGTACGGTCGTGATAACGGTCCTTTTCAACATGTAAACGTTTGTACAGATTCCTTGTTTCATGAGGAACCAAATACAGTTGAAAATATTGAAATCCAAGCTTCAATAAAATCACACGAGCTATTTTTGTGGCTGTGTAACTTTCGCTCATCTAGGTGCTGTTCTGCATTAGGCCCGTTTTGTGTGAAGCAAACATATCTCTGTGTTATTGATTTTAAGCGTGCAGCAGAACGATCGCGCGATCGGCCGAAATATTGTGTTCTGCATTGCGCGGCCGGTAATAAAAATCAGTTCAGTGCGTGATTTCTCGTGTTTCAGGTATTGCGCTTTGATCCGGTCGAGATAAGTGCGATCTTCTATAGCTTGCAGTAGCCATCGGGAAAGTAAGTACAGTGCGTGCGTTATTCGTCGCGAGCGGATAATGCGCTTGTATTGCGCTTTGCACCGGTCAAGTAAGGGCAAGTAAGTACAGAATACTGCACGTCGCACTAAGGAGTATTTCAGCCCAAATCCTGGCCAAAAGTCAAAAATAATATTTTTAGATATCTCCATATTATTTTTCGTTTTTGTTTTGTCAATATTGATTACTTGTAACAATTCTGGCTGCCAAAACTTCACCATAATTTACATGCTAATTTTATCGCAATTTTCCAAGAGAAAATGTTCATGTTTTATCGTATTTTTCTATCTTTGTCGTTTTTTTTTATTGATTATTAGGATGAAGATCAGTATAGGTACCCATAATGAGGGTATATAAAAACGTTTCCAAGCATGATTCGATCTGAAATTGTTTTTAGGTGATCCATAATGATGATATTAATTGCTAGCTTCTTTTTACCTTTTTTACATTAATATGGTTAACAAAATTAATCTTTTGATTAGGTTCCAAACCCGATCAAGCAATAAAATTGCCAGCGTTGGAAAGATTGGAGTTTCCTCAATAAGCTCCACGAAAAACATTTCACGCATCCTCACGCAATCGAGAGTTGTTTTTATTTTAATATATCGAAGTTTGCTAAGAAAAGCTAGACGAAAAAATTAAATATTTAAGATTTTGAGCGACAAAGCTCACACAAATGGTTCGCTTTCAAAGAAGAGCTGGACTTTGATGAAAAGCATACGCATTTTTCGGATGTAAAAGGTTGTTAAGAAATAAAGCGGTTGAAGTGCAACGTATTTATCTGATCTGCTCTATTGATTGTAATATCAATACATTATCCAGAGACTTTAACATTATCCGATGACAAATTTATATAGTCGAAGTGAACAAACGAAGCACATCTTTTTGGAAAACGTAGTAAGTAATAATTAAAGAATGAAAATCAACATAAAAATCATACTCATTGACAGAGTCAGAGGAGGACACCACTCGTCGCAAGCACGCTGTAGTTCCCAAAGGCAGCGCTCTTACGCCAAGTGGTGCTCTACCTAATAACAATAAATGACGTCACCAGTGGTCATACTTCACTACTAGTGGGCTTCGTGGTCGTGCGGTTAGCGACGTCAATCGTCTAGACGCATGTGCTAGGGAGTGTGGGTTCGATTCCACTGGGTGTTATATGTCCTGTCCGTTGTCTCTAGGTGTTAAGTGTTCAGTCTTGTACGACCTCTGGTCGAAGACGGTGTTCCTGTCTTTTTTTTTAACAACGAGCACAAAAACAAAAGTATATGCTTTGCTGTTAATTGCATGCATTTACAGACGACAAAATGATTGACATAGTTTTGGCCACGTTTTTACACTGCGTACTCCTATGTGCGTCGGTTCGGTTGTCAAAAACTCGATCCTTTACAGTTTGCATATGCCATCGGGCATGCATGGTGACTATTGTCCATGCTCGGTTCATATACACGTCGAACGATCTGGTATCGTGTGGTCGGGAAGTAAATCAATAGATATACGTTTGGTCGTGTTCCTGCTCGGTGTGCAGGTAGTTAATTTGTTCTACATTGTGCGGCCGAATCATGGTTAGGTAAAATCACTGTGTATAAAGAATGGCACGGTCGTATCGCTTATCAGAGTGAATCTAGATCCAACGATGCCTACCAACTAATTGATAGTCCTTCCTGTGGTTTTTGTGGAGACGCAGAGGTAAACACGGTCTTCAAATAGCAAAAACCACCTACTAATATTCCTTCCCTTTTCCTAACTGACTACAAAGGCGTGGCGGGCGCCGTTATTGATCATTTGAATATTAGAGTCACTGAAAATTGCACACTGAGAATGCTTGAACAATCCCAGTCAATCATTCAGTTGATTCTTTGTGCAATTTCACTGATTCTGGTCAATCACGGAGTATGTGTAGTCAGTCAAAGCTAAGCTAAGCTAAGCCATACCCCTTCCAATTCTACAGCGTAACGTAACGGTTTCTAATAATAAAACAAAATGTATTACGTATATTCGTTTATGGTTACTTAAAAACAAATTTTGTGAACAAAAACGTATCATTTTTTGAGCACATATAAATAAAATTATTGTCATTAGAGGATGGTATGTTAAGCTAATCTATCTTCTATCTATATACATAAAAATGAATTTCTGTCTGTCTGAACCTTATAGACTCCGAAACTACTGAACCGATCGGCGTGAAAATTTGTATGTAAAGGTTTTTGGGGCCGGGGAAGGTTCTTAAGATGGTTCGAGACCCCTCCCCCTTTGGAAAGGGGTGCTCCCATACAAATGAAATACAAATTTCTTCACAACTCGAGAATTAATCAGATAATAAATCAATTTTAGGCGAAACAAAGTTCATCGGGTTTGCTTGTATGATATATTCTGAATTATCGTTTTGATGAAAATGAGTGAAGAACTATTTCCAGGTATTACAATTAAAGTTAATAAAGCCTAGCAATACTTTGATAAACATATTGATTAGACAATACACCTCTGAAGAATATCCTATGCTTTAACAAAAGGGAATTTCTAGAATGAATTGTTTTCAAGTGTTTTTGGTATTTCATATGCGGTATAAAAATGCAAAACTCGAAAGAAAGGTTACACACTAACTTTTTATATTTCGAGCTCGGCAAAATTGGGCCCCGCTGTAGCTCAGTAAATTTCAAAACTGAACTTCGGCAGAAAATTTCGTTTATTACTGATTCTCAGCAAAATATTTGCTGTATCTCGGCAACTGAAACGTCACTTTTACTGAGATCTCGGCAATAATCATGTTTGCTGAAACTCGGCGGTGCCCACCTCGGGAAAATAAACAAAAAATGCTGAGATCTCGGCGAAAAAAATTAAGTGTGTATGAATAAAAGAAAGAAAAGAATCATCAATAAAAATAAGGTTAAACACAAATAAATCCTAATGTGCGAAACTCGAATGACAAGCCTTTGATTAGAAGAAGGAAAAATTCAGCAATAAAATATAATCAGATGAAACATAAATAATTATAAATATTCGAATAAAGACACAAATAAAAATATTCGAATCTCGAAAGAACGGCCTATGACTAAAAGAAGGAAAAATTCAGCAATGAAATATTTATCAGGTAAAACATAAATGTATAAAAGAATGGTTGATTAACACTCGACGTTTTGCCTAATTTTTTCGACCTTCGACTTTTTGACCTTCAAGTTTTTGATCTTCGACTTTTTGGCCTTCGACCTTTTGTCCAACAATCGCAATTTCTATCTTTTGTTCTTTCGACCTTTTGACTTTCGACCATTTTACTTTAGACCTTTTGTCCTTTGACCTTTTCATTTTCGACCTTTTGTCCTTCGACCTTTTGTGCTTAGACCTTTTGACTCAGATTATTTTTATTCGACCTTTTGGCTCAGATTTTGTTTTTCGACCTTTTGTCCTTTCGACCTTCGACCTTCGACCTTTTGACCTTTGACCTTTTGTCCTTCGACCTTTTGGCTCAGATTATTTGTTTCGACCTTTTGACCCTTCGACTTTTTGTCCTTTCGACCTTTTGTTCTTTCAACCTTTTGACTCAGATTTTTTGTTTCAGCCTTTTGTCTCTTCGACCTTTTGACTTTTCGACCTTTTGACCTTCGACCTTTTGTCTTTCGACCTTTTGACCTTCGACATATTGTCCTACAGCCCGATGATACTTCTACGCCCAGAGAAGTCGAGCAAATTTCCAACCCGAAAATTTCTTAGACCGGACCGGGAATCGAACCTAGCCACCCTCAACATGATCTTGCTTTGTAGCCGCAATATCATACCGCACGGAGGGGCCCCGGAGGAGGCTTCACAACAACCTTCTTGTGGTGATCAATGAGTAAAATAACAAACAGTTTACAAAATATCGAGCTCTAGTAGGATGAGTATCAAGTATTGACCAACCCGGAGGAACTTGAGGATCACGGATCAGGATCAGGACCTTCACTGGCCATTCAATTCCATAATAAGTGAGGGTCACGACAATAATGTCTTGCTCAGAGTGCGATAATAGTTTTTTTTTGTAAAACCGTGATCTTATGAGTTGAGTTTCGTTAGTTGGCAACTTTAAGGGGTATTACGGAAATTATTCATGAAGGACCTCTAGTGGTCACTCAGGTCTATAAGAATGGGCAGCGATAATTCTCTATAACTCAGAGTACGTTAATGGTAAACGATGGAAAAGCCGCGTTCTTCTATGGTGAGTTTCATGAATTGAACATTTCTACGGATGTTTCGGATCTTAGAAAAGACTTGGCCACTTGGCCAGACCGTTGGCCACTCAAGTACATTTAAATGGGTCACAACAATTGTGATGTTACTTAGAGTACGACAATCAAAAGCTTTGTAAAAACCGCACTATTCTATGATGAGTTTCATGAATGGACCACTTTTCCGGACATTTAGAATATTCCGGAAGACCTCCGGTCCATAAAAATTGATCACCATAATCATTTATTGCAGGGGGTCCCGTAGCGTAGTTGGCTACACGTTCACCTTACAAGCGAATGGCCATGGGTTCGATTCCCAGCCCCTCCACCAAAACCCTCGTCAGTCGCCGGATGCGCAGCATATGCGGTGGCGTATTGGGCTCCGCGCTTTACCGTTACGGCTGTCTGATGACGACTGACGATTAGTTTTTCTCAGAGGCAATCCTCCAACGTTACCCGGATAAAAATGGCAACCGATCAATGCAACGATCATTGGATACACGACATTGACAGAACGGACACAATGGACTCACGAACAGAGTGCCTACAAAACAAAAGAAAGGAATAAAATAAATCATTTATTTCTCTGCGATCGAAAAGGAGAACCTTTGGATAAAACTGCGCTATTCTATGGTGAGTTTCATGAATGGACCACTTCTACGGATGTTCCGGATCTTCTGGAGGACCTCCATTAGCTGCTCAGGTCCATCGAAATGGGTCACCATAATTATTTGTTACTCAACGTTCGATAAAAATAAAAGGTAAGCCGCTCAGTAAAGTCGAAAAGATTTCCATATGCTCGGCATGATATGCTTGACGAACTTTGGTTCACCTAAAATTGGTTTATTCTCTGATAAGTTTTCGAGTTGTGCAGAATTTTCTGTGTCATACCACCACAGAAACATATCTTCCCTTCGAAAATCTCCACATGAAAGATTTGGTTCCATTTGCTTAATTAATTCTCGAGTTATGAAGAAATTGGTGTTTTATTTGTATGAGAGCCCTTCCCCAGCCCCAAAAACCTCTGCATACAAATTTTCACACCGATCAGATCAGCAGTTTCCGAGTCTATATGGGTCAGACAGACGAAAATTCATTTTATAATAAGAATAAGATTATGTATAAAACTATTCAAAGGTTATGCTCTTATGCATAATAGTAATAACACTGTGTTCCGAAATATGGTTCATAATTCATAAAATTTTCGTTTGGAATTTATTCGGCAAAAGAAAAAATCTCAAGGCACAATTAATAACACAGCAGATTATATTGTGGTTCCCCCTGTTTATAACATCCTTACATGCCCATGGGGTGCCAGCAGTTTATACAAAAAAAATGAATCGAAAATGTTAGAAGTCACGCTCTATGTCCCAACTACAACGCCAACGTCGCCGTAGCACTTAATGGCCGGTATTCCATTTATACATATGTACAAATTCAATCGAGCCCATTAGGGAAGCAAGTCTGTGAAATTAATCTCTCTCTGGCTGGCATTAGGAGCACTCAAGCATCGGGATGATGACGACGATGACGATGATAATGCTGATGACGCTGCTGCTACCACGAAGAAGGTCGCTCAAAAGGAAATTAGATACCTATCAGTGACCTCCCTTTCCCCCCACATTTTTCGCTGAAGGGTCCCAACGACTACGGATGGTGCGAGAAGGCGGACTGGGGGAGTTATGGGGAAGCATTGCACATAAACTGAAACCAGGAAAAGTTCAACTCCGGCAACGAGCTCGTACCTACAGTTTCGAACAAGTGAGAAAGTTTTTCTTTATTTTCTTCAAAGTTTGCCGCTACCTATATATCTTCTGGTGTGTTGATTGGGGTTTTGGAGTGAGTTTGAACGCGACGGAATGGGTGGAATTCGTTTGGGTTGGAGGACGGCAATGTTCGTATGGGGAGGCCTGCGAACTAAGCAATCAAAGCGATGGAAAGCTCGGAAAGCTTTTTTCTGTTGGCGGTAGCAAAGCGCGCGGCGTAAACTTCATTTCGAATACTCATGCGGGTTTTATTGATCGTTGTGGGGCTTTCTGCCAACTGCTGGGATAAAACGAGAATAGAACCCCGAAAAATTACAACACACTGAATGTTTATAATTATCGACTTGAAATATTGTTGAATCACTTATATTATTTTTATATTGATAGGCTTATCAAGCGGATTAATTCAAAGCAAATTTTTACTTGTTCGATTTTATCGCTTTTTTACTATTTCACGAATCAATTTAAACCAAACCTGGCAGTGGAGCGAGGTGTCGACAAGCAGTGCGATGGAATTTTTATAGCAATCAAAGAATATAAAAGGGAACACACTAAAAGATTAATACTCTATTGGACTGGTACTGGTCCCACTCGAATCAATTTCATCGCCCTTGGGTCATAACACTTTCATCATATTTCAACCATTGATGTGAGCTTCTCTGATTGCATTAGCTTGATCGAAATGAAGAAGTCTATATGGGCTGCCTTCTATCTATACCACCGATACCGCTTTCGAAGAATGGAAATAATGGAGATACCAGGCGCCTGTTAAATCAGTATATAGTTCGCGGAAAAGCACCAGACTGTGACAACTTATATAATGTGAAGCAGTAGGGCGCGAGCTGGACCTCTGGAACGAGAAGAATTTGTTCCATTTTGGTTTAATCATATTGCTCGAAGTGTATTCAGTTTTTTTACTATTGTATTATTAAATTTTTAAAAGCCAGATCAAAATGATAGAATTCATTATTATTTTTTTTTACTATCGAAATGGATGTGTTCTCGTATGAGAAACCATGATTTCAAGACCCCTTTGTATATTAAACCATGGTAGTTTGAGAAACATTTTTGGGAATGAAACGGCACCAAACTACCCTGTGAAGATGAGACTAAAATACTTCCTTCTTCCCCAATCATCCTGCCAACGCTAACGATCGACCCATCGTCATAACAGCCGGTCATTTATGTAGATAGAAACATAAAAGTATATACATACATATGTATAGATTGGAAGAATAAAATGAACCATCCTTCCAAATGGGTGGGACGATGCGGGAAAATTGAACCACCCATCATGGGGGCACTCCCATTCAATATCCGGATATGGTACGGTGTGGGGCGGCTCACCAATTCCAATTCACCAGTGGTAATAATTCCTTCACAAGTTCCCCATATTTCGATTCATGGCAGAGGGTGAGAAGAGAGATACCCAGTACATATGTTAACATCATCCGGTCTTTATGTAAAATATTTCAGCATTCCATATCCAGTTCACAACTGATCCAGAGATTTCATTATGCAAATGAACAACAATCACTCACAGAACCCACTCGGAAGTATCGAAAAATGCCATAGACACAATCCACGCACTTCTACACCAAGGGACCAAAATTTCAAACTAAAAATTAGGATCCAATATCTGTAGGACAGGAAAACATACATATTGAATTACAAGAAAAACATTTTTTCCACTGAAAAATGTTTTCGGAACATTGTTTAATAGCCAATCAAAGTAGCAAACTTTTAGTATAAAAAAATACTTCCTAATCATTTTGTTATATAAATGTGCTCTATCGCACCTATTTGGGTGAAAATGTATTGATGAGTACGTAAATAAATACAGTTTTTAATGATCTTTTTGTGTGCGCATTGTATTGCTTCGAAAATTTTAGTTTACATGAAATATTTGTACTTTAAAAACAGTATCATTGAAATGGTGTCGCGTTACGAAAATACTCGTATAATTGATACTAGACAAAAGGTACAAACATTGGAAAAGTAATATTTCGGATTCTCCTAGTACTCGTCAAAAGCTTTCTTTTCGTGTATTAAGATCCAAAATCGGACCATTTCCCATGAAGTTACACTAGGTACAAAATATGGTGTCGCGTTACGCGAATTGAATGTGCTTCTGTAATAAGGGATAAAATGCTCTCGGTTTATTGTTACAGTATCACAATGGTTTCTTTCAAGTAATTTAGGGCTTGTACATGAATAGCGTAACAAAATTTGGGGTGTAACGGGGTGTGTCATTTGGTAACTCCCCATACTACAAAAAATAGGTTACGATACAAAAATGTTTCGGAGTGGTGGGAAATTACAAATGTTTGGTGTTTGGTGACCCCTTTGGGGTCGTCCGTTAATAAGTCACGTAAAACTGAGTTTTTTTTCGATTAAATTGTGAGGCTTTTTTAATCCTCTCTCTTTTTCACGCAATATCACCATGCCACTCATATCAGTAAACGTAACTAACAGTTTGCTGACGAACACGGTTTCCTTGTACCATGTCACGATCCGTCAAACTTGTTTGTGGATGCCAAGTATGATTATATTTTTTCAATGGTTCGTTTATTTGAAAGGCTCATCTGACGTGAAGCATTACGAAGCCGCAGTTATGTTTTTTAATACAAGTTTTATCTTGATTTTTAAACATATTTTTAGCTTTGAGGAACCGAAAGACTCGTGTTTTCTTTTCTCCATTTAATTTGATGATTTTTAATATTTGAGTTAATTTTCCTTTCGTTCGCTCTCACTAGCTCGGCATTTTTTATTCTTTGACCAAGATCGTCATAGCCGAGTACGTCAGCGCTCAAAGAAGATGCCGTGAACATACGTCAATTTAGTCGATATTTCATCTTAAGAACTTTAGCAGAGATTTTCACAGTCAATATCGGTGAAATAATTTAAGAGTGTTGGTCACCGGTAGTCGAAAATATAATGAATAGCGTCAGGCAAAAAACTTCACCAAACCAATGCAAGAATAAGGACCTATCGAAAAAGGTTAACAGAGAGTTGCCGAGTGATAAATTGAAAAAAAAATATTTTCTTTTTATCTTAATCGAGATGAACCAGCATTGGGCTGGTTCGTTAATAAAGACATATTATATCAGGCATCCTAATGAACTTCGTTTTGACCTGAATGAATATACAATAATTAGACAATTATTTTACACCAGGATATAAACCCTATTTTAAAAATTGAGTATTTATTTTCTGAGTAGTGTTGATGATAGTGTAAAGATTGAAAATGTAGTTAAAAGTAGTGCACTCAGGACGCATACGTTCTTGTGATAAACATTGGTTGAGACATGAGACGTATTCCAATATTTTCGGAAATAAATAAAAATTTGAAAACAGACAACGTTCCAATAGAACGTAGAATAAAAACGACAGAAATATTCCTCTTCAACATTGCTGAGCTTTTTGGGCCATCATCACCTTTCAAAATAATTAACGTAAAAAAAAGGCAATATAGAACTTTTCAGTGTAAAAAAATAACTTACTTATAGGGGGATCGATCATCTGACCACGTACTTAACATCCGATCCGCATCATACTTGGGTGTGACTAATATAAAAATAGGAAAACACATTACCATTTAATTGTTTCTAAAGCTGAATATGTGATACTAATGGAATTGGTTCAGTTCTATATTTGTGCCGGTTAGTCCCTCAAACTTTAATAACTGAAACTCCAGATCGTAACCACCAACTCGAACTACATTCAACGATAGATAATGTGATAATATTCTGTGTCGAAAATAACATGTCGCATCGAAATCGGCTGAAAATACGTATTCTATCAACCAGTGGCGCCGGGAGTGGGTAGGACAAGTAGGACATGTCCTACGCACGAATTTCTCTGAGTAGGACAGTCAAGGCATTGTCCTACCCATGATTCTGGTGAGAACATATCATCTAGATCAGCGGTGCTCAACCTAGGGTACATGGTCCCCTGGCGGTACCTTCGCTAGCTTCAATGTCGGACGTAATGAAAACAAATTTATCGAACTTGTATACAAGTGCGAAAAAACAGAATCGGATAGGCAGCCCCCACACAGTATTGATGATTTTCACTTTGTTTTCGCTCATGTTGTATAGAGGACCGCAGAAGTGTAGAACAAGTTGAAATGCATCATCCGAACCAGTGATACTCGCGTTTAGAGATTTTTAAAAGAAAGTTATCATGAGGTATAGCCTCCCGAATCAGTTCTTTATCATGACAGCTTGCTTTTCATTATCTTTTGTATTCAATCCCTGATTCAATGTGTGGAGGGCTGCGGAATAAAAGATCGAACGGACAAAAGAATTTGAAGCATCCTTCTACGATGCTCGGCAGCCTTCTTCCAAGCATCTCGAAGGCCTCCATTCAAGAGGCTTGGAGGACTCCTTTCAAGATTTTGAGAAGCCTTTCAAAAGGTTCAGAAGCCTTCTTTCAAGAAGCTCCCTTCAAGAGACTCGGAAACCTCCTTTCAAGATTTTTAAAAAGATAACACAGTGTGCAGCATCTATCGGTCGTGCCATGTGTTGTGGATTATTTTTTCCCTAGTCGTGAGACAGTAAGTTGATGGGTCGTGCACTTCTAGAACGTAAAAAACGGTGAAAAATTCACGCAAAAAAGTCATGGAAAAACGACCCGTGTAAATAGTGATCCCAGCGTACGTGATGGAATGCTTTCACTTAAAATGCAAAACAAGTTGATTGCACGCGTTATCTTTTTTTAATGCGCATTGAGAGCGTGTTTGAGTGAAACATGGTTTTCATCTATATGTCATGAAGTAGCGTCTTGAAATGAACAAGATTTTTATATATTTAGAATTGTTTATATGTAAAATGTGCATCGATTTTTCAACACCAGAAGTGTTGATATTTTTCCTATTTGTCCTACCCACGACTTGGAACGTGGATGCGCCTCTGCTATCAACGATAAACACGTTTGCGTAACGCGACACCATTTGCAGGAGACTGTTTGTCGATCAGCGTAACGCGGCGGTGTTCATATCAATTCAGTTATTTTCATTATAATTTCCGTTTTTTCCTGCGATTTTAATTCACAGCCTCATTTCTGTTGATGTATACGAGAAATGCTTAGAATAAATCGAGACTCCAAACCGTATACCAGAGCTGAAAAACGCAATTGCATTTCAAAATGCGAAAAAATGCAATTCAGCGATGGTGTCGCGTTACGAAATGCAGCGCGCTATATTTATCATATTCAAAGCGAAAAATCACAAAATGAATATACTATCAGAAAGGAAATTTAGTGAGGATAATTTTACACCTGTTTAATCATATGTCCCCGAGGCTAATTTTCGAATGCAGACCTAATTTCTCGCTGAAAGTCGGCTCCTCATGGTGTCGCGTTACGCTGGAATGTGTCCATATGTTGTGTGGCATAAGTGGATAACTTTTGGTTGTTTCAAATTGAATAAATAGAAAAATAGAAACAAATTAAAAAATTACAGAATTACAAATTCTAAACAAAAACAGATCCGAAAATAAATTCTGGACTTTCAAAACGCTTTCTAGGATTTCGAAAATAGTCTAGAATTTCATTTAAAAAACGAACAGTGGGTAATGTCTGTGACATAATCGCGAAATGGACTTAAGACTTGAATCGACCTTGCCTTCGAAGATACATAATATGTCCAAATGTTTCACATAATCTAATTTAAAATAAATGATGATAATGATGATGATACTACCATCCATTGTAGCAAGGCACCTGCCGATAGCACTGGCCATATCTGGCAAACGATTTCATCATGATTATACTAATGACGAATTTCGCGCCAACCCTTCTATGGGGCTGGCAGCACCATCTCAGAATCGAATAAAACTTGGTGGGCATAAAGATATGGTATTTCTAAGCCACTCTGCATACTTAGTTTTTCAAAAATTGTCAAGAGTAACATTTGATGAGGGCCTAATTTTTTTCATTGATTTTTTTAAAATCGATGTAACTCTAAAATGACAAGACCTACAAAAAAGTGTTGTATGGCGGACTGTCGTGAAATTCCCAGAAGTTTTTGTAAAAATATCCAAAAATAAAATACCGATTTCTACACTGAAAAAATAGTTTTAAAAATTAAAATCGATATTACAAAAAACCTCATCTCAGAAATCGATGAAATTTTTTCTGCAGATAGGTACAGTCGCCTCTCCACATCTCGATATTGAAGGGTCCATCAAGATAGGGAGATATCGAGGAATGAAAGGAGAAATGAAATGGGTATTGGATCCAAAAAAGCTCGTTGCTATGATAAACGACAACAAAACAAATGTCGTTTTCTGCTGTTGATATGTTTGTTATTGTCCAAAGATGGTCTAGTAGCCTAAAAAATTGAACATATCAACACAAGAAGAGTGAATCACAAAATATGATCAGAACACATCGAGATAGAGAGATATCGAGATTTATATATTTATGATATCCATTATTATATAAATATCAGTTGAAAATGTCGATTTATTAATTTTGAAAATTCTTGTTTGGATACACGTGGAGACAGACATAATTATATGCATATGAAACTATAGACCAGATATTTTAAATCCTGTGGGGATTTCCTTGCCCCAATTTGTCCGGTGTTGCATATGAAGTCTTCAAATATCACTATTTTCGACCCCAAATCGCCGATAACAAGTCATGTTTGCAAAAACATCCTTGGTTTCTTCCAGAAAGTGGTCTATTTTGATTATATATACATTTTTGTAGAACATTGTATTGACCTGAAACTGTCAGTTTCGAAAATATCTTTAAATACTGTTTTTTTAGGGTCTGTCCATAAAAACCGCCCGTATTTCAAAAACGATGATAGATGGACACTCGGTGTCTTCAGCAATAAAATTCATAATAAATTACACTACACCTTTGCCAAAGACACCATATTTAAAAATCGTTTATTAAAGAAGTTACATTTTGCAGCGCCACCTGTGGCAAAAATTGGAACTACAACTTTTCGTCATTCGATGCGCAATATTTTTCTAAAATTTATTCGCAAAGACACCAATGTCGAAAAATAACACCATGAAGTGGTAAAATAAAAAGTTCACGATTTTAACCAAACGCACCACTGTGCAGCGTTACGTAATTTATGAACAGCCTCAATATGTATATGAAAAAATAATATTTCACCAACGGTGGTCCATGTATAGAACACCTGCAGTTCTATATTCATAGTAACAACAAATGGCGTTGAAAAATCCTTGTGGTTAGGGAACATCCGTAAATTACGTAACGCGGGGGGAGGGGGTTTCCTGAAGTGTGACAATCCATACAATTTTTTTAGTTACCTTATATCTCGGTGTCCAAGGGTTTTCATTCAAAATGATTGTCGCGCGGAACCTCAGAATGTCGGGCAATAGCTCGGTGAGGATGGTTCCTGATAGGGAACTGCAGAGTACAAGAAGGCGAGGTGCGCAAAGAGCAAGGTGGATCGATTTTAGGGTCCCTCCGTGGACTACATAGTTGGCGACGTGAAACTACAGACCGAGCTGAATGTAGATGAATGTTATGTATTGCAGAGGCCTTAGATTGAATAAATCAAATGCAATAAATTCCGATATTAGAATGTAAAATGGTGCTATGCGATGAAATTCATTATTTTTTTGTTCTAATTCATGAATGTTCCTGACTTTTCGGAAGGCCCCGACATGTATAAACCACAACATCAACTGTATCTGAAAAATCTTGGTGCTTAACGATAAAATTTAGAAGTTTTCTTTTTTTTGGGTTCGTCCACACGGTGGTTAGAGGTGTGTGCCGTCGTCACCGACAGTTTATGGCAATCCCATTGAAACTCTAGAGGATTTCTCGTGAAAAAAAGCTATTTTTCTTGAAAATTCCATACAATTATTCGTTGAAAAATCAAAAAAGCTTTTTGTAAAACTAAGAACTTTCCTTGAAAATTTGGAAGAATTTCCTTTGAATATCGTTGAAATTCTAAGTAAATGTCCTTAAAAAATTGGAAGATCTTTTTGTAGAATTTAAAAGAAAGGGTTTTGGTCAAAAAAGACGTTTACTCCTACAGCTCATTTGCTAAAAAGTGGCGTTTGGCCGAACGGGTCAACATTTTTCGCCATATAATCCGATAAGCCGAATAACATTTTCGGTCAACTTGCCCTTCCTGTTAAACTACCGTTTCGGTCAAATGGAATTTTCGACGACAAGGCCTATTCGACAAAACGACCTGTTCGAGCATATGGCTTTTCTAGGCAAATGATGAGTTTGGTTGTACCGTCAAACCGTTTTCCACAAGATAATCGTATCGAACAAATGGAATTCGGCTAGATAGCTTTCGGCTTAACGTATTATTCTGCCCAGTATTCGGTCAAATGACTTTCCACTGAATGATTTTCAACCAAACGACCCTTCGTCTTTTGAAAAGAAAAAAAATCAAAGCGTGCATGCCCGGTGGCATAGGCAAACTTCTATACAATTTCCCGTGAAAGTTTCGAAGAAATTCCGGTGAAAACTTTAGAGCATTTCCTGTTGAACTTGGAAGAATCTCCTGGGACAGTTCCTTAGATTTTTCCGGCGAAATAAAAAGATTCTCCCGTTAATGTCTTAAAAATAATTACGTTACGAACGTAATAGATAAATCGCCAAGCCATAACCGACCAAAATTATGACGATTTTCGGATCGGCGCTGACTTCTAACGGTAGTCAGAACCCATGAACGGACCAACGGGATATTTTATTAGATTTTATATAACTAGAATAAAGATTATTTGAGCAAAAGTTAAATTTTCAGCGACAACAAAAAATGGCTCGATTATCCGGAGGGTTCGATTATCCGGAGTGAAATTTTTTTCAACACTCCGGATAATCGAGTTCGGCCTGTATACCAAAACACACAACCTTTAACGCGCCTGCCAGAACCGTAATTGAGACTTAACTGGCAGTCTAAGTCTCAATGCGCTAACCAGCGTCTAGCCCTTCAACTGCCGCTGATACGCTATCGTTTCCAGCGAGCACCGCGCGGAGGCGAACTACGCTGCCCGCCGGTTTAGCAGGTCGGGGATGTAGTCCTGCCTCCCTCGTTTGCTGATGGAGGTGGTCCCTAACCCCGCACTTCCTGGGCGTCCACCCCAGAATGTCTGTTGAGCAGATTGCTTAGGAAGAGAAAAACACTCACCCACCCACACATGCACACACTTTCACACACACACGCGCGCGTAGAGATGTCGCAAATTAATCGATTACTTCGATTAATCGATTCATCGTTGTGATAATCGATTAATTTTGGATCGATCACTACCCAACGATTCAATAATCGATATGAATCGTGAGTAATCGATTAGTTACTAATCGATTAATCAGAATTTTTTCGACATCATAAGGATGTCGAAAATTAATTGATTATTTCGATTAATCGATTCATCGATTACTATACAATGATTAATCGATTCAATAATCCTTACATCGCGCGTAAGGACATACATTTTCTCAGTTCGTGAGCTGAGTCGATTGTTATATAAGACTATGAGCCTTCTATGAAAAGTTCGTTTTTCATAGAGTTTTTCGGTACAACTTTGTTGTATGAGAAAGGCAAAATGTATTTTTAACTGTTTGGCAGCTCGTAAATAGTAAAATAAAGTTATGCGATTAAAGCACATTAAAGTTTTAGTATTTATTTATTAACACGTGCTCTAAAACGTTTAATTTGAACGATGTGCAAACTAACGTGGATCAAATTGCAAAGTATTCAAATTAAAAAACGGTCAAATTACGTGAATGTAATTTGTATAATGTATAGATTTGAGGATCCCGTTTATGGAAGCCATGCAAAATTTATATAATTTCAAGTATGTTAAGTATTTTTGTGATTATATGAATCATTCATTACTTCTGTCAATTTTCCAAATAGAACCGAAAGGAAGAGTATTAGCTAGGGAATTAAATGCTCTTCACTGTCGAGTTCACAGACCTTAATTTTAAAGACATTTTCTATACTCACGACCACTCTCAGCACTGCACTAACAAGGGGATCACTGATAGTCGTTTTATCTCGACTGTAGATCAAGCTTCTACGCTTGCAGTGGGATTCTGTGGGAGGCACCGCCGCCAGAGAGATAATTGGATTATCAACAAACGGTTTTCCACATGAGTTAATTGGATTTATTGATTATGCCCCATGCCATCGGACGTCCCGCCCGCTGGCGCTGGGTGGGTGCTAAAAGCAACATGCAAGAAAGACGCAAACGAATAATGTTCGCAATGGGTAATGGTTGCTACATCAATCTATCTTACATCTACTCAGAGACTGAGTTAAATTGTATTGTAACGCTACAATTTTCAAAATTTGAGTTGTCCCACTTTCAATGCAAAATTAATATAATTACTTGAAAAAAAAATGACAATAGGTACAAATATACTCAGTCGTCAAGTTAGGGTGGAAAGAAAATTCCCCATCGTAACGAGACGAGAGTAGCGCCTAAATGCATGTGCCAAGCAAAGCCATGTGAATGTATTTCGGTGGGGCATTTCTAAATTGACTGCACGCTTGAAATGAACAACTCAAATTCGACTCACTTTCATTGAAAATGGAACAACTCAAAATTTTGAGTAAAAGTAAAAGATTAATTGTGATTTAAAGAAAAGTGAAAAAGATCCTCTACCATTTTGTAATTTTGAAAGTGAGAAAAAAGTTTATCTATCGATCTGAATGTATTTTACAGTAAATAGATCTCCAATTTCAGTTCAATCATCATGTTGTTGAAGTAATATTTCCACTCAAACTTTTGGTTGTTCCATTTCCAATGAAAGTGAGTCGAATTCTTTTTTATTTTGAGTTTCATTAATTTAAGCGTTTGCAGATATTTGTTGCTGTAAAATTTACATTTTTGTTTAAGTCAAGCGGCATAACTCGTTTAATGACTTATCTTTTCTCCAAAAAATGGGTAAAAATTCACCACAGTGAAAGCTGAGGAAAAGTACTTATTAATGGGGATTGTTCCGTGCACAACACATTGTAACGGTCATGGTAACATGACGAAATTTGGTATGCATATCAGACACAATCTAAAGTATACTCATAAGTAGATTGATTGCTGCTAATTGAATTGGATGTGATCTATTGGACTTAGGCTAAGCTTATTGAATTATTATTGCTTATTGACGCTATTAGCGTCTGATTAGAGTACTGTTTGAAGCTAGATAACTAAACATGAAAGGTGTTTCTACTACAACACACACGAAAGGATTATTGCCCACGGCATCGAAGGAAAACAAATTGAATTCTAAAAATACCACTGGCGTTAGTTCAATGATATCTAATAAAATTAAAATATAGAGAACAGTGTATTATTATTATGGGTCAGTAAACGATTTATCGTTCCTTCAAAAATCAATCAACGCTCGTATTAGGCATCAATTTTCGATCCGAAACCTTTTCTCGGTTCATCAAACCTTAATTCTAGATTTATTTGCTGGACCTTACATAATTTAACAGCCAATATTGAAATGCTCGTCGATTAGAATTACACAAAGGGGAATTCAGTATAAAATGCGCCTGTTGGGTGTATTTCTCCACCCCATTTTTTAGGCTGATAATCATATTCTATTGTTAAGAAAATTATTTTGAGCTTTTTAGTGGAATGTCTTCACCTGTCATAAGACGAGTTTGACAATCCCATTGAATTCCACCACTTGATTGTATCTTGACAGATACGTATTTCGACCTCAACAGTAAGGCCGTCTTCAGTGTCTCGTACTTGACTCGACTTGATATTCTATTGATTGTAACTATCAATTCTGCCAAACTTTGTCACAAATGCAGAACACTTGGATTCAAATTCCGGACACCACCTTGAAAGCTCTGAAATGCAAAACTTCAACGCCACCTCATTGTTGACCAATTATATTGTCCATGATCTGCCGAAAAATGGTATTTATGGTATATTAACGATATGTTGCAGATAAATCTCCATGTGATAACGGTAAGCCCGTGTAACCAAAGATTAGTCGGCCTGTTTCTAATATGGTACATGCTCTTAGTGATACCAACATTGGAATGCGTTCACAGTATATTTTATTAGCCATCCAAGAAGTCCCAGGCGTTAAAGCCGTTCGGTCTACGCGCTTGAACAAAGGTCAGCCAGCCTGTTTCAAATATGGTACACGCTCTCAATGATACAAAGATAAGAATGCGTTCGCAGTATATTTCCTCGATTACCAAAAAAGTCCCTGGAGTTAAGTCCTTTCGGTTTACATACGCAACCAAAGATCAGCCAGCATAGTTCAGATATGGTACATGCTCTTAATTGTGCAAAGCTTAGAATGCGTTCACAGAGTATGGGCTTAGTCATTCAAGAAATTCCAGGACTTAAGGCCTTTCTGTATACACGCATAATCAAAGATAAGCCGACCTGTTTCAAATATGTTACATGCTCTTAGTGAAATCCTACATGCTACATAGGTACATAGGTGCTCTTAGTGAAATCTTAGTGGCACATACTCTGGTAATGCGAGTCGACAAAAAGACCTTCACGAAAGATGGCCCAAAATATTTACTATAATTGTATACTAACATTTGCAACAGTCAGATCATGTACCATATCTGGAACAGGGTGGATGATCTTTGGTTACGCGTGTGGATCTAAAGGCCTTAACTCCGGGCATGGCCAAGGACATACTATGTGAGGGCATTCTAACCTTTGCACCGATCAACCAACTGGTCGCAGTGGAAAATGTACCCAACAAGAAAAAAAACCTTTGTACTACTAAGAGCATGCACAATACCTGAACCATTTAGAATGATATTTGACTGCGCGTGTAGACCGAAAGACCCTAGCTACAGGGACTTATTGGATGGCCAATTACATATTCCTTGAACACATTCTTATCTTTGTATCACTAAGGTCATATGTATATCATATCTAGGACTAGGCCTCAGCTCCTAGGATTTCTTGGATGGTCTAGAGCATACTCTGAACGCATTCCTGACGTATTCTAGTCTTTGCATCACTAGAGGAGGTTGACGACAAAGAAAACGTTCTGAAGACTCTATCAGGTTTCAGAACGTCGGCTTGGGAGATTTGTGCCATCGCCTTCACAGCCTTTCTCATCACGCACCTGACGGAAAGGAAGTGAACAAAAAGGAAAGGAATATGCATGGGAAAAAAATGGGAAGTTTGGGAAAAGGAACCCTTGAAGAGGGCACATAACGTTTAAACGTACATAAACGTTCATAGCTCATTACCACAACGGGTTATGAACAACAGAATACTTTGAAGGTTCAGGTTTCTGAAGTCAATTTCATTTAGTAAGTGTTTAGCACATATTTGGACTATCTACAAAACGCTTATTAGACTGGTAGTTTTCTACGGATACGAGACCTGGACGATGCTCGTGGAGGACCAACGCGCACTGGGAGTTTTTGAAAGGAAAGTGTTGCGTACCATCTATGGTGGGGTGCAGATGGCGGACGGTACGTGGAGGAGGCGAATGAACCACGAGTTGCATCAGCTGTTGGGAGAACTATCCATCGTTCACACCGCGAAAATCGGAAGACTGCGGTGGGCCGGGCACGTAGCCAGAATGTCGGACAGTAATCCAGTGAAAATGGTTCTCGACAACGATCCGACGGGAACAAGAAGGCGAGGTGCACAGCGGGCAAGGTGGATCGATCAGGTGGAGGACGATTTGCGGACCCTCCGCAGACTGTGTGGTTGGCGATGTGCAGCCTGGACCGAGCTGAATGGAGAAGACTTTATGTGCAGCACAGGCCACTCCAGCCTTAGTCTGATAAATAATAATAACATATTTGGAAACGCAATTGCGCAGACATACGGCAGTTACATATCAGATGATAAGAACCACAGAGAAACAGACGTCTCACTTAGAACAAAATGCAATTAATCTCATCGTCACAGAAACATTATCGCCCAATGCCAAATGCACTGTGAGTGGACAATTGGCAGCCAGTTGGCGGAAGTGTGCGAACGTCAAACACAAGAAAAATCGATGGAAGCGCCATCGGTGGCCGATCGACCACCGGAGATGGCACTCAGATATACAATTTTGTTTGTCGACATAAATCGAAACTACTCCAATACCCAACACTTAGATATTGGAATAGCTGGCTCAGGACCAATAAAATCTTGTGATGCTCCAGTGCGGGCTTACTCATCAGCCACTTCGTTTCCAGCTATGGGAGATTGTCCAGGTACCCATATAAGGTGTAAAGTATTAACTGAATTCAGTTCCCCAATTTGAGTTCGACATGCGATTACTAACTTCGACCTTGAGTTGGCCGAGGCGAGATCTTTAATAGCTACTTGGCTATCTCAACAGAAGTATATTACATTGCCCATAATGCGTTGCTGCAGTGCAGATTGCACTCCACACATGATGGCAAATATTTCCGCCCAGTGAGTGTGACTTCCAATCTCAACTCAGGTATCAGGTATCAGAACGTCGGCTCAGGGGGCACGTTCCCCTCAATTTGGGAGATTTGTGCCATCGTCTTCACTGGCCTTTCTCATCATTTACCTGGCGGAAAAGGAAGTGAAAAGAGAAAAGAAGATGAAATGAAGTTGGAAAGGACAATGGAACAGATTTCTGGAGAAGGAGGATACATATGATGCATTTTGTAGAACGCAATGAAACGCGAAGTATAAAATATACTGGATAAGTCACACAATACGAATGCATATGATATACCATTTATAGGAAAGCCAATTATGTAGGCTCACACGCATTAAAGTAGGGACTAGAGAGAGGTGTCTCAAAACCACTGAGGACGTAACAATGGACGAACGTCAAAGACGAAACACAGAGTGCACTGTGAAAAACGCATAATGTGAATCCATGCGTCGTGTCCGGAGGAGACGGTTTGATGTAGGGATTGAGATGGGTATAATCAAATATATAGATTGAATTGAATAAGAGGGCATATACATTTGTCATGAGTACCAGATGCAAGAGTGACAGATGAACGGAGTCAGATTTTAGTTTTGTGATGTATTTCGCGGGAAGTAGTAGTGCTTCCGAGCTGCTGCGAATCGAGCAGCAGCTGGAGACGGCTGCATCCGAATCAGCACGGACACGACAATGACCAAGTCGGTGCATTGTGATTAGTGGCGCTCCCAAAATGACTGAAATGGTAAACAGTCATTCCCCCGAGAGGGTATATTCAATAAAGTAAACAGTCATTCCCTATGAGAGGGTATCCTTGATAGGGTAATTAATAATTCCCCCGAGAGGGTATCCCTGATAAGGTACACAATCATTCCTCCGAGAGGGTACCTATGTAGAACATGTAAGCAAAGAGTTGCATAGAATATTCTCTAACCTCTATCCATGACTGCATTCCGAGATCAGTGGATGACTTGAGTTCAGTGTTAGAAAATGTAAACAAAGAGTGAGAATAATTAAGGAAAGAGTTGCGTAGAATTTTGTTGATGACTTCTGTCTGATTTTGATGCAAGATTGATGTTCTAGAGCCTGGAAAGCTCTATCCATGACTGCATTCCGATATCAGCTGATGATCTGAGATCAGTGTTAGAAAATGTAAACAAAAAGTGAGAACAAGCAAAGAAAGAATTGTGTATAATGTTGTTGGTGGCTTTCCTTGACTGCATTGCGACATCAGTTTATGATATGATATCAAAAAATGCAAAATGGTGGGTTGACATCAATGAAGGAGCGCCTACAGAGCTCTGGTCCCCACAAGTCCCTATCTCACGCTTCCACGGGTAGTCCGATGACAAAAGACCGCCAGCTAAGGGTTGTGTACTTAGCTGGTAGTGCAGCCTGGGCACTGTTGTCCTTCTGACATCAGCTAGAGTGACGCTCGAGCTAGACTGACGCCTCGAGCGTCTGTTCACCAGGAGGTGCGGCTCAAACAGCGTCTGCCTGGTACCCAGCGGCTGATTAACGAAATGCTGTATCGCGTCAGCTATACCTAAGGTGGCAGCCCCATCATCGCGATGTAGGTAACGCGACCCCGGTAAGGTAGCTTACTGAAGCCTCTTAAATACCACGAAAAATGGAGATAGAAGAAAAAGAGAACGTTATTTTTGGCCGACCCGGCAACGAAATAAGGACTATGATTGGAAACTCGGTACCTGGAATGTCAGGACCCTAAATGAACCTGGACGAGTGAGCCTTCTGGCTCGTGAACTGCAGAAGGTTGGAGTGAACGTGGCTGCTATTCAAGAAGTCCGATGGCCTAGATCCGGAGAACGTGAATTCCGAGCCGTGGACCCCACGACCAATACTGCATTCAAGTATAACATCTATCACAGCGGCGGTGAAAAAGCAGAGCATGGAGTTGGTTTCGTAGTGATGGGCAAGCAGATGAAGCGAGTGATGCGGTGGAAACCCATTAGCGAACGAATCTGTGTGTTGAGGATACGGGGCAAATTCATCAATTACAGCCTAATCAACGTTTACGCACCGACAAACGATAAATCCGACGACGTGAAGGACACGTTTTATGAATGTCTTGATAAAGCCTATGGAGAGTGCCCAAAGCATGACGTGAAAATTGTTATCGGAGACGCTAACGCTCAGGTCGGTAGAGAGGACTTTTTCGTCCCATAATCGGTAGGGAGAGCCTTCACCCGCTACCAATGACAACGGCCTACGGCTAGTAAATTTTGCTGCTGCCAGAGGGATGGCCATCAGTAGCACCTACTTTGCACGAAAGAACATCCGAAAGCACACCTGGAGACACCCAAATGGTGAAACTTGCAACCAGATAGACCATGTTCTGGTGGATGGGCGCCATTTCTCGGATGTTATCGATGTGCGGACATTCAGAGGTCCGAACATTGACTCTGATCATTACCTCGTTGTCAGTAAAATTCGATCACGGTTGTCAACTGTATCGAACGAAAACTCACAGCGAACGATGCGTTACAATATCCAGCGATTGTCGGCGGAAGGAGTATCGGCTGAGTACCGCCAGAAGCTCGACGAACGGATAAGTGCAATCAACGTTAGCGACAACATCAACGATCTATGGAAGTCGATCCATGGCACTGCACAGAGGCGACCCAGGACGGGTTCGTTCGATGAGGAGTGTCAGAGAGTGACAGACGAGAAGAACGTTGCCAGAAGCCGGATGTTGGTGTCAGGTACCCGATCGAATAGAGAGCGGTACAAGGAAGCAAGAGCAGCCGAAAAACGAACCCACCGCAGGAAGAAAAAAGAGTACGAAGAACAAGTTATTAGTGAGGCGCAGGAAAAAATGGAGCAGAACGATATGCGGAGGTTTTATGAGTCTGTCAATGGCGTGCGGAGAAAGACAGCGCCATCTCCCGTCATGTGCAACGACCAACAAGGGAATTTGCTGACAGATAAAACTGAAGTGGCTGCCAGGTGGAAGCAACACTTCGAGACTTTGTTGAATGGAGGAAGTGAGGGTGCATCGGTGAACAGAATAAATATTAGCGACGATGGACAAGCTGTGGAGTCACCTACACTAGATGAGGTTAAAAAAGCTGTTAAAGAGCTGAAAAACAATAAGGCTGCGGGGAAGGACTAGCTCCCGGCTAAACTTCTCAAACATGGCAGTGAGCAGCTTTATGAAGTTCTGCACCATATTATGTCGAAAATATGGGAAGACGAGGAAATGCCTGCTAGCTGGTTGGACGACCTCATTTGCCCTCTCTTTAAGAAAGGGCACAGGATGGAGTGCGCCAATTACCGAGGAATAACCCTCCTTAATTCGACGTACACAATTATGTTCCGTATTCTGTTCAACAGATTGAGACCGCTTGAAGAGTCCTTCGTCGGCGAATACCAAGTGGGTTTTCGTGAGGGCCGATCAACAACGGATCAAATGTTTACCCTGAGACAAATCCTTGATAAATTCCGGGAGTACAACTTGCAGACAGATCATCTGTTTATTGATTTCAAGGCGTCGTACGATTCAGCGAAACGGAATGAATTATGGCAAATTATGCTTGAACATGGTTTTCCGGCGAAACTGATACGGCTGATTCGTATATCGTTGGACGGATCGAAATCAAGTGTAAGGGTTGCGGATGAAATATCGACGTCATTTGTTACTTTAGATGGATTAAAGCAGGGTGATGCACTCTCGAATCTACTGTTCAATATAGCGCTCGATGGAGCGATTAGGAGAGCTGATGTGCGGTACTATTATCACAAGATCGCATATGCTCCTGGGATTTGCGGACTATATCGATATTATCGGGATTGATCGGCGTGCCGTAGAATAGGCTTTTGTGCCTTTTAAGAGGGAGACAGCGAGGATTGGACTCACGATCAATAACAGCAAAACGAAGTACATGGTCGCTGGCAATCAACGTGGATTCATTAGTGGTGGTGGTAGCGAAATGGTGCTGGATGGTGAAACATTTGAAGTGGTAGAAGAATTTGTGTATCTTGGAACATTAGTGACGTGCGATAATGATGTTACCCGCGAGGTGAAAAGGCGTATTGCAGCTGCAAATAGGGCTTATTACTGATTTCGTAACCAGCTTTAATCCCGTAGTCTGCAAACGAAAACAAAACTCGCGCTGTATACTACTCTGATTCTTCCGGTGGCTTTATACGGCCATAAGACATTGACGTTAAAGGAGGCTGATCGGAGAGCTCTCGGAGTATTTGAGTGTAAGGTGCTGCGGACAATACTCGTCGGTAAACAGGAGAACGGTATCTGGCGGCGTCGCATGAATCACGAATTGTACCAGGTGTATAAAGGGCTGGATATTATTAAGCTTATACAACACGGCAGACTACGGTGGGCTGGTCACGTTGTTCGTATGCCGGAAGAACGTCAGGCGAAGATAATATTTAGTAGAGAACCCGGAAGAGGCCGCAGGCTTCGCGGAAGGCCGCGTACACGATGGCTTTTTGCAGTTGAAGAGGACCTGAGGGCGCTCAATGTTCAGGGCGACTGGAGAAGGCAAGTGAAGAAGGATACTCCATTCGGTGTAGGTTCATCGAAGAGCTGTAGCCCATCAAGTATCAAGTAAGTAAGGATGTCAACAAGCTACGGAGTCCTAGAAGATCTGTTTTGAACCGATCTAACAAAGGGACTTTCTCCGTTTTGTTGATCTTAATGATAATATTGTTATTAGATACAAGACGAGAAGTGGAGGAGGAGTCTGTATTTTCATTCATCGTTCGATTGGTTTTGAAACCATAGTGTAAGAGGAGTTTCTTGAGGGAAGTCTTATCGTTATTCAACCGAAGAATCCAAATTTGAAAATTGCTGTTGTGTAGGGGAAGGTGGAGAGACTTGATCCCCCTGTTTTATCGAGAACTAAAGTAGTTTTGTTCTAGCGTATGTTTTAGTATATATCCTCTAGACAAATGACCTTTATGTGGTGAGTTATTTTTTGGATTGACAACCTTATTTGTTCTGCAGGGCGGTTTGTATGTTTTTACCTTCCTAAAGATTTTTTTATTGGCCACGCAAAATTTGAACAACTTTTCATAACAATGACCAAATGCTTTCGTTTTTTCACAGCACAAAGCCATAAATATGCTTAATGATCTATACTGACGAAAATGTCAACATTCCATCAAAGTTTTAGGATATTTGGATTTGAAGTTATTGCCTCAATATGGGGACACTCGATCCCCCATTAGTCATCTATACACAAATTTGGCGAAAAAATTCCAAAAAATATCAATCTGTTCTCAGGATTCTATTTTTTTTGTAGATTTGACAGATTTGATGAAGGGTTGGCAGGAAAAGTTATTTATTGCGTAGATATCATAGGAAGGGGATCAAGTCTCCCCAAATTTTAAAATTGCATGTGCTGTCGAATTCAATAACAAAAATCATTCATGTATTCCGACAGTAATTCGAAAATTCCGCGTATTTTGGAGAAAAAAATATTTTTAAAAATCTAGGAAAAGTACGGGAAAATTTCGAGTTACAAAACATCGAGTTAGGGAGAGTTCACTGTATTGATTAATCTATGGGAATTTTAGAACATTTTGATGTCAATGTGGAAAATTCTTCTTTTTTGCTCTTAAAAGTGCTATGTTTTTTTTTGTTTTGTGGTAAATTCTTAATTTTTAGAATGTTTGCCTTATTTGAGGAAATTTTATATTTATTAATTGCGATATCCTTATTTCTTAATTGAAAGTTTTCTATTTTTAGGCAAAAAATCTAATTTTTCAGGGGAAGTTTAATTTTAGAAGGAAACCAACTCCTCGGTGCCGGGAAGTGTTGTTTCATCGAATACTGGAATATAACAATGCCTGTCCCGACTTTGATTTATGTTCTCTTAAATTTGGCCAACGGACTTCACTCAGTCCCTGGTTTTCGAGCTTCATGTGCCGTAACCTTGCTAAGCTAACGATAAAACTTTCCATGTTCCAATTCTTTTCATTTGTTTCATGCCAAAAGTCGTTGCCGTTATATCACTTCTCGCTCCTTCTTCGTTGGTTTCTCGGACGGTTTGTTAAATTTTGTGAGCAGTTTGTTGTTGACCTAAAGTCCCTATACACAGGGATGGGGCTGCCATCTTAGATATAGCTTCCGGGGAATACCAATTCACACTTGCCGCTGGATGCCAGAACAGACAGGCTTTTGCGAATACATGCAGCTTCAGGGATTGAATCCTAAAGAGAAAGAGTAAGTCTCTCACTTATCATCTCTGTACACCCGATTCTTTTTTTTTACACGGGGGATGCGTTCCGTAAAAAAAAATTCAGTTCAAAATTTGAAAACCCCTGTAAAAAAAAGTTTTATGATTTCTCGACGAATCATGCAAATGGTGCAACTTAGCAAAATTTTTGTATGGGATTTTTTTTTGCACGGCCGTGTAAAAAAAATCCGTGTAAAAGCAGAATCGGGTGTATACATATACGACATGTAGCATACCGCGAGAAACTTTTTTCGCAAGCTGTCATGATAGAGAACTGATTCGGGATGCTATACCCTATGATAAATTTCTTTTAGAAAGCTCCAAATGCGGGAAGCACTGGCTCTGATGATGCATTTAAACTTGTTCTACACAACTGTGCAGTAACCAACACGAAAGGAACGAAAACAAAGCGAGAATCACCATTTTTCTGTGGGGCCTGCCTATCCGATTCTGTTTTTTCGCACTTGTATACAAGTTTGATAAATTTGTTATCATGGCTTGTTATGATTCGGAACAGTTTTTGCCTCTCTTTTATCGTTGTTCGTTATTGAGAGCGATTTCTGCAAACCCTGTGTAGCTTGTTATAGAAGCTCACTGTCAGCCTAGGCAGATCCCACAGGACGCGCCCTCTCACTCTAGCAGATGTCAGAAGAGCAAATTTGCCCAGGCTACTCTACCAGGAACGCAACCCTTAATAAATTTTCGGTCGATTATCATCGGACCCGTGGAATCGTGAATATTGAAACTTATGAGGACCAAAGCTATGTTCGGCGCCCCTTCCAGGATGTCAGCTCACCGTAGCCTTTTGCGTCAAACTCCCTGATTTATAATTTGCTTTCATGGTTCGTAAATTTCGTTTCGATAAGACGAAATCAAGTGATTTTATGGTCGAAGGACAATCTTTTTTCGGAATTTGTTGTGAAAAACATCTCTCTCTCTGGAGCGAACTTGGAGATAAGCGAAAACCGCGCCTACTTGATGAATTTCTTTTTTCGCTTCATTACTTTTCGCGAAAATTTTCGGTAACCAATACCAAAAATTTTATGACCGCACCGGGATTTGAACCTAGAACATAAAAAATTGCTTTGATTTCTTTGTTGGCAGCCTTTCGCCTTTCTGCCCTAGCAAAGTCTGACTTCATAATGAGGGCAGATAAAAACATATTTTAATACGAATTTCCTCTCATCGACAGCATAGATAGTGTCCAATTTGATGTCACAGTAAATTGTTTTTATGTATAGCGTTTCGAAAATGTAGCTTGATGTTTGCTCACTTGCAGCATGTCTTGTGAAAAATTCACTCTATCTTTATAAGGCTCAGAAAACCAGCAACCTGTCCGAGAAATTCAGCCTACCTACGAGCCTACCATAATATAATCGTGATTTGCTGGTTGGGCTAAAGCCACAACTCAACAAAGGAATTATAGTTTTTAGTTGTGGCAACTGACAACATATATATACAACATAACACAAAAAATTACAACTTGCCTAAAGAAAATGATGTTCTGAGACGTAAACTCTAATGTTCAATGCTTGCTTTGAATTTTGGCATATATGATTGCTTTAAACTTGGGCCTTGGCCAAACAGCGAAGGCCCAATTGAAAAGTGATATATGCATCTACATTCCAACCGGCTAATCACGACTTTAGCCACCTTGAGCTATTTAACGACAAAATGAGAAGTATCAGATCTAAATTACACGGGGTCATAATTTGTAGCTCTGGAAAATACCACTCTTGTACGTCCATCTATGCGACAGTACATAGAGTATACGCTGTTGGCACTCATTAAGCGAAAAGTTAAAAGCACGGACCATTGTCAGCTTGCACTGTTCGAAATGTATTCACGGTTTATGCCAATGCGATCGATGTATGGAAAGCGTAGTATAGGGCGCCAAATGTGCACTTACACATCAACGTCGAATAAATTTTCATTGCATTTTTTTTTGCCCTCCTCGGATACCAAGGTGTACCAGAAGGGTTGTAGTATCACCTTTCTTTTGTTGAATGAAGACAAATTTTGAATTCAAAAACATGAAACAGCCGACTTGCTATAGTTATATTAATTGACTCAGTTCCACATTTTGAAGTCATGTTTATATCGGTCTGCTATCATTAGGTGGATGAATATGTTTTTTTTCACGATGGCGGGCAAAACGCGGACCAACGCAAACATACGCGAATGGACAGAACGCAACCCAAACGGCAAAGAAACTGTGCTCCTAACTGTGATGTTAATAGGAGAGGTCTTTGATCTACAACAAGAATAAAATGCTTTCTGGAGATGCGGACGATGATGATGATGATGACGATGATGTTGGGGAAATGGGATGAACTTTACAATGAGATGGGAAAGTGGATTAATACGCATCATGCATCATGTTTGGTTGTTTTATGAGAATAAAACTTTAATAATAATGGAGAAAAGATTTAATTGTGTATCAGCTCTATTTCCATCTCTAAAGCTTACTAGTCAGCCGCATTTCAACTAAATAACTTAATTAGTACATAGATAATATTTGTATATTGAATAATCCAAATATTTGTTGTAAATGTTGTAAATCAGTTGATTATACTCATATATGATTTTTTTGCCTTTCTCGTATACTAAGTATACGGTAAAGGCTATATGATCGCTCCAAAAACAAACTTTTTATAGAAGGCCCGGAGACCCATAGTGTTATATACCAATCGACTCAGTTCGATTGAGGTGATGTCTGTGTGTGTGTGTGTGTGTGTGTGTGTGTGTGTGTGTGTGTGTGTGTGTGTGTGTGTGTGCGCACAGAAAGACGCAAAAAATGTCACTCTGTTTTTAGGCACTTATCCTCAACCGATTTGCGCGCAACAAATTGCATTCGACGCAGAATCCTTTCCCATTGTTTCCTATTGAAAATTGGCAAGGTCGGACTATGGGATCGGCAGTTATGGCCAAAATATGAATTTATACGTAAAAGTCGCGTAAAAAATGTCACTCATTTTTCTGGCACTTTTACTCCTCCGATTTGCTCGCCCCAAATTGCATTCGACGCAGAATCCTTTCCCATTGTTTCCTATTGAAAATTGGCAAGGTCGGACTATGGGATCGGAAGTTATGGCCAAAATACAAATTTATACGTAAAGTCGCGTAAAAATGTCACTCATTTTTCGGGCACTTATTCTCAACCGATTTGCTCGCAACAAATTGCATTCGACGCAGAATCCTTTCTCATTGTTTCCTATTGGAAATTGGCCTGGTCGGACTATGGGATCGGAAGTTATGGCCAAAATACAATTTTATACGTAAAGTCGCGTAAAAATGTCACTCATTTTTCGGGCACTTTTCCTCAACCGATTTGCTTGCAACAAATTGCATTCGACGCAGAATCCTTTCCCATTGTTTCGTATTGAAAATTGGCCAGGTCGGACTATGGGATCGGAAGTTATGGCCAAAATACAAATTTATACGTAAAAATCGCGTAAAAAATGTCACTCATTTTTCGGGTACTTATCCACAACCGATTTGCTCGCAACAAATTGCATTCGACGCAGAATCCTTTCCCATTGTTTCCTATTGAAAATTGACCAGGTCGGACTATGGGTTCGGAAGTTAAGGCCAAACTACCTTTTTGCCTTTCTCGTATACTAAGTATACGGTAAAGGCTATATGATCGCTCCAAAAACAAACTTTTTATAGAAGGCCCGGAGACCCATAGTGTTATATACCAATCGACTCAGTTCGACGAATCGAGGTGATGTCTGTGTGTGTGTGTGTGTGTGTGTGTGTGTGTGTGTGTGTGTGTGTGTGTGTGTGTGTGTGTGTGTGTGTGTGTGTGTGTGTGTGTGTGTGCAAAACTACTAAAAAAATGTCACTCATTTTTCGGGCACTTATCCTCAACCGATTTGCTCGCAACAAGTTGCATTCGACGCAGAATCCTGTTCCATTGTTTCCTATTTGAAATTGGCCAGATCGGACTATGGGATCAGAAGTTATGGCCAAAATACAAATTCATACGAAAAAATCGCGTAAAAAATGTCACTCATTTTTCGGGCACTTATCCTCAATCGATTTGCTTGCAACAAGTTGCATTCGACGCAGAATCCTGTCCCATTGTTTCCTATTTGAAATTGGTCAGATCGGAGTATGGGATCAGAAGTTATGGCCAAAATACAAATTCATACGAAAAAATCGCGTAAAAAATGTCACTCATTTTTCGGGCACTTATCCTCAACCGATTTGCTCGCAACAAGTTGCATTCGACGCAGAATCCTGTCCCATTGTTTCCTATTTGAAATTGGCCAGATCGGACTATGGGATCAGAAGTTATGGCCAAAAAACAAATTCATACGAAAAAATCGCGTAAAAAATGTCACTCATTTTTCGGGCACTTATTCTCAACCGATTTGCTCGCAACAAGTTGCATTCGACGCAGAATCCTGTTCCATTGTTTCCTATTTGAAATTGGCCAGATCGGACTATGGGATCAGAAGTTATGGCCAAAATACAAATTCATACGAAAAAATCGCGTAAAAAATGTCACTCATTTTTCGGGCACTTATCCTCAACCGATTTGCTCGCAACAAGTTGCATTCGACGCAGAATCCTGTTCCATTGTTTCCTATTTGAAATTGGCCAGATCGAACTATGAGATCAAAAGTTATGGCCAAAATACAAATTTATACGAAAAAATCGCGTAAAAAATGTCACTCATTTTTCGGGCACTTATCCTCAACCGATTTGCTCGCAACAAGTTGTATTCGACGCAGAATCCTGTCCCATTGTTTCCTATTTGAAATTGGTCAGATCGGACTATGGGATCAGAAGTTATGGCCAAAATACAAATTCATACGAAAAAATCGCGTAAAAAATGTCACTCATTTTCCGGGCACTTATCCTCAATCGATTTGCTCGCAACAAGTTGCATTCGACGTAGAATCCTGTCCCGTTGTTTCCTATTGAAAATTGGCCATATCGGACTATGGGATCGAAAATTATACCATTTTTGCCTTTCTCGTATACTAAGTATACGGTAAAGGCTATATGATCGCTCCAAAAACAAACTTTTTATAGAAGGCCCGGAGACCCATAGTGTTATATACCAATCGACTCAGTTCGACGAATCGAGGTGATGTCTGTGTGTGTGTATGTGTGTGTGTGTGCGCAAAACTACTCAAAAAATGTCACTCATTTTTCGGGCACTTATCCTCAACCGATTTGCTCGCAACAAGTTGCATTCGACGCAGAATCCTGTCCCATTGTTTCCTATTTGAAATTGGCCAGATCGAACTATGGGATCAGAAGTTATGGCCAAAATACAAATTCATACGAAAAAATCGCGTAAAAAATGTCACTCATTTTTCGGGCACTTATCCTCAATCGATTTGCTCGCAACAAGTTGCATTCGACGCAAAATCCTGTCTCATTGTTTCCTATTTGAAATTGGTAAGATCGGACTATGGGATCAGAAGTTATGGCCAAAATACAAATTCATACGAAAAAATGGCGTAAAAAATGTCACTCATTTTTCGGGAACTTATTCTCAACCGATTTGCTCGCAACAAGTTTCATTTGATGCAGAATCCTGTCCCATTGTTTCCTATTTGAAATTGGCCAGATCGAACTATGGGATCGAAAGTTATGGTTAAAATACAAATTCATACAAAAAAATCGCGTAAAAAAAGTCACTCATTTTCCGGGCACTTATCCTCAATCGATTTGCTCTAACCATATTGTGACTGAATCCGGTCATATATAAGTTACTGTGATTGATGTGCAATATTTGTGCTTCTCAGGTCTTTTGCAACAGATTGCATTCGACGCAGAATCTTGTTCCATTGTTTCCTATAGAAACTTGGCCGCGTACAATTGGGTCAAAAGTTATGGCGAAAATACTAATTTTAAAACTACTAAATAAAATGCCATTTTTGCCTTTCTCGTATACTAAGTATACGGTAAAGGCTATATGATCGCTCCAAAAACAAACTTTTTATAGAAGGCCCGGAGACCCATGTGTGTGTGTGTGTGTGTGTGTGTGTGTGTGTGTGTGTGTGTGTGTGTGTGTGTGCGCAAAACTACTCAACAAAATGTCACTCATTTTTCGGGCACTTACCCTCAACCGATTTGCTCGCAACAAGTTGCATTCGACGCAGAATCCTCTCCCATTGTTTCCTATTTGAAATTGGCCAGATCGGACTATGGGATCAGAAGTTATGGCCAAAATACAAATTCATACGAAAAAATCGCGTAAAATAGGTCACTCATTTTTCGGGCACTTTTCCTTAACCGATTTGCTAGCGACGCAGAATCCTGTCCCATTGTTTTCTATTTGAAATTGGCCAGATCGGACTATGGGATCAGAAGTTATGGCCAAAATACAAATTCATACGAAAAAATCACGTAAAAAATGTCACTCATTTTTCGGGCACATATCCTTAACCGATTTGCTCACAACAAGTTGCATTCGACGTAGAATCCTGTCCCGTTGTTTCCTATTGAAAATTGGCCATATCAGACTATGGGATCGAAAATTATATCATTTTTTGCCTTTTTATGGAAAAATCGCTAAAAAAACTCACTCATTTTCCAGGCACTTTTCCTCAACCGATTTGCGAGCAAATTGCATTCGACGCAGAATGTCTCATATTTTCTTATTGAAAATTGGCCAGATCGGACTATGGGCTTAGATGTTATGGTCAAATTACTATTTATTGTGAAAAAGAGCTTCTCAGGTCGCTCGCAACAGATTGCATTCGACGCAGAATCTTGTCCCATTGTTTTCTATTGAAAATTTGGCTAGATCGGACTATGGGATCGGAAGTTATGGCCGAAACACCATTTTGCCTTTTATACGAAAAGGCTGTATGTTCGCTCCAAAACCAAACTTTTACAGAAGGCCTGGAGACCCATAGTGTTATATACGTATAAGCTCGACGAACTGCGATGATGTCTCTGTGTGTGTGTGCGCGCACCAAAAGTGCGAAAAGTTTAGCTCACTTTTTGGAACTCATCCTCAACCGATTGAATTCCAACTATAGATAGTAGAATATATAGATGAGCGAAAGCATGGCTGAGTCGATTTTTTTGCCCGTGCACACGTGCATACGACGTCACAGTCCTTAACGTTTCCATTGAAATCGTGACGTCATGCTCGTCTGGAAACACGTTTGACAGTTCGTTTGGAGACAGAAGATTTATCTTCGCTCATCTATGTATTCCACTATCTATAATTCCAACAAGTTTCATTCGACGCGGAATCCTGTCGTATTGTTTTCTATTGAAAATTTGGACCATGGGCATAGAAATTATGGCCAAAATATACTATGTGTTATAAAAAAGCGAGTAAAAAAGTCTAGCTGACTTTTAATGGACTTACCCTCAACCGATTTACTCACAACAAATTGCATTAGACGCGGAATTCTGTTCTATTATTTTTTATTGAAAGTTGGCCAGATTGGACTATTACCTTAGAAATTATGGCCAAAATACTTTTTGCCTTTCTTGTGCAACAAAGTTGTACCGAAAGGCTATAATTTCTTTCCGAAAACGAACTATCGGATGCTTCCACACTGATACACTTTCCACCCTCTTCATACGGGAGTTTGGCAGAGATTTATATCATAACAAATATTGCCCTCCGCTCGCTTGATGGGAATGACATTTTCGTTTCCTTTTTGTGTAGTCGGAGCTTCAGCTCAATTTACATCCAAAAGTTCTATCCTTAAAATATATGACTGGGTAAAATAAAACAGGGGTATGTACGTCAAAAAGATTGGAAAAGGAAACAAAAATGTCGAAATTCTTATTAGCATATTGTAGATCAAGCTGAAAACCGAACCGAGGTTTCGCGACAATCGCATTTTCTCGCATTTCCGGATGTTGCAACTGCATCGCGAGTAGTGCGCAACTGTGCCATAGTCGGGCACCACTCGCGATGCAGTCGCGACATCCGGGAATGGGACAAAATATGATTTTCGGTTCAACTGTTCAACGGTTCAACTGGATCTACAATATCTTTGCCATAAATAATCTGATTTTCATAGAACGGACAAAGAAATTTGTCTTTTTTACTCCTAGCTACTAGCGCATCTATTTTCAAGCACACACATTTTACGAAGGTCGAGAAAGGCACCATCACCGCTAGGTGGATTAATCTGGGTTTTGCTCTTAAAAGTGCCATGTTTTTTTTTGTTTTGTGGTAAATTCTTAATTTTTAGAATGTTTGCCTTATTTGAGGAAATTTTATATTTATTAATTGCGATATCCTTATTTCCTAATTGAAAGTTTTCTATTTTTAGGCAAAAAATCTAATTTTTCAGGGGAAGTTTAATTTTAGACGGAAACCAACTCCTCGGTGCCGGGAAGTGTTGTTTCATCGAATACTGGAATATAACAATGCCTGTCCCGACTTTGATTTATGTTCTCTTAAATTTGGCCAACGGACTTCACTCAGTCCCTGGTTTTCGAGCTTCATGTGCCGTAACCTTACTAAGCTAACGATAAAACTTTTCATGTTCCAATTCTTTTCATTTGTTTCATGCCAAAAGTCGTTGCCGTTATATCACTTCTCGATCCTTCTTCGTTGGTTTCTCGGACGGTTTGTTAAATTTTGTGAGCAGTTTGTTGTTGACCTAAAGTCCCTATACACAGGGATGGGGCTGCCATCTTAGATATAGCTTCCGGGGAATACCAATTCACACTTGCCGCTGCATGCCAGAACAGACAGGCTTTTGCGAATACATGCAGCTTCAGGGATTGAATCCTAAAAAGAAAGAGTAAGTCTCTCACTTATCGCATCTCTGTACACCGGATTCTTTTTTTTTTACACGGGGGATGCGTTCCGTAAAAAAAATTTCAGTTCAAAATTTGAAAACCCCTGTAAAAAAAAGTTTTATGATTTCTCGAATCATGCAAATGGTGCAACTTAGCAAAATTTTTGTATGGGATTTTTTTTTGCACTGCCGTGTAAAAAAAATCCGTGTAAAAGCAGAATCGGGTGTATACATATACGACATGTAGCATACCGCGAGAAACTTTTTTCGCAAGCTGTCATGATAGAGAACTGATTCGGGATGCTATACCCTATGATAAATTTCTTTTAGAAAGCTCCAAATGCGGGAAGCACTGGCTCTGATGATGCATTTAAACTTGTTCTACACAACTGTGCAGTAACCAACACGAAAGGAACGAAAACAAAGCGAGAATCACCATTTTTCTGTGAGGGCTGCCTATCCGATTCTGTTTTTTCGCACTTGTATACAAGTTTGATAAATTTGTTATCATGGCTTGTTATGATTCGGAACAGTTTTTGCCTCTCTTTTATCGTTGTTCGTTATTGAGAGCGATTTCTGCAAACCCTGTGTAGCTTGTTATAGAAGCTCACTGTCAGCCTAGGCAAATCCCACAGGACGCGCCCTCTCACCATAGCAGATGTCAGAAGAGCAAATGTGCCCAGGCTACTCTACCAGGAACGGGCAGCTTTTCGCCTTTCTGCCCTAGCAAAGTCTGACATCATAATGAGGGCAGATAAAAAACATATTTTAATACATCAAATTCGGTTTTAAATTTCCTCTCATCGACAGCATAGATAGTGTCCAATTTGATGTCACAGTAATCTTTTTATGTATAGCGTTTCGAAAATGTATGTAATTTGATGTTCGTTCACTTGCAGCATGTCTTGTGAAGAATTCACTCTATCTTTATAAGGCTCAGAAAACCAGCAACCTGTCCGAGAAATTCATGGTTTGAAAATGAATATATCTCGCTTAACTTTTCAAAAGGTCCTAAGTAACATTTTATTCATGAATTAATTTGAGTAACGCAATCAACAGACCAATATGAAAGCTTTTGATTGCACTACTCAAATTAATTCATGAAAAAAATGTTACTTAGGTCCTTTTGAAAAGTTAAGCGAGATATATAGCCTACCATAGTATAATCGTGATTTGCTGGTTGGGCCAAAGCCACAACTCAACAAAGGAATTATAGTTGACAACATATATATACAACATAACACATAAATTACTACTTGCATATAGAAAATGATGTTCTGAGACGTAAACTCTAATGTTCAATGCTTGCTTTGAACTTTGGCATATATGATTGCTTTAACCCTCTCTTTCCCATGACTTTTTTCAATGATTTCAATAGGAAGGAATCATCTTTGGAAAAAATGCTAGAACAAAAGTTATTTGGCATAGCTAAAATTAGTGGAAAACGAACAAAAAAGTTTTTGATTGTAAATCAATAGTTACTTGATTGTTTTCAATAGTTTCACTATTTTTACTCAAAATTGATTATATTTGCAGTCTAATGAAACCATAAAGCTGTGCCAAATACTGCTTTTTGTTGTTGAAATAATTTGATGAATGTTGGAAGGTGCAAAATTTGATGGAGCTCTACAGCTACCATGGGAAGGAAAGGGTTAAACTTAGGCCTTGGCCAAACAGCGAAGGCCCAATTGAAAAGTGATATATGCATCTACATTCCAACCGGCGAATCACGACTTTAGCCACCTTGAGCTATTTAACGACAAAATGAGAAGTATCAGATCTAAATTACACGGGGTCATAATATGTAGCTCTGGAAAATACCACTCTTGTACGTCCATCTATGCGACAGTACACAGAGTATACGCTGTTGGCACTCATTGAGCGAAAAGTTAAAAGCACGGACCATTGTCAGCTTGCACTGTTCGAAATGTATTCACGGTTTATGCCAATGCGATCGATGTATGGAAAGCGTAGTATAGGGCGCCAAATGTGCACTTACACATCAACGTCGAATAAATTTTCATTGCATTTTTTTGCCCTCCTCGGATACCAAGGTGTACCAGAAGGGTTGTAGTATCACCTTTCTTTTGTTAAATGAAGGCAAATTTTAGATTCAAAAACATGAAAAAGCCGACCTGTTATAGTTATATTAATTGACTCAGTTCCACATTTTGAAGTCATGTTTATATCCATCTGCTATCATTAGGTGGATGAATATGTTTTTTTTTCACGATGGCGGGCAAAACGCGGACCAACGCAAACATACGCGAATGGACAGAACGCAACCCAAACGGCAAAGAAACTGTGCTCCTAACTGTGATGTTAGGAGAGGTCTTTGATCTACAACAAGAATAAAATGCTTTCTGGAGATGCGGACGATGATGATGATGATGACGATGATGTTGGGGAAATGGGATGAACTTTACAATGAGATGGGAAAGTGGATTAATACGCATCATGCATCATTTTTGGATGTTTTATGAGAAGAAAATTTTAATAATGATGGAGTAAATATTCAGTTGTGTAGCAGCTCTATTTCCATCTCTAAGGTTTACTAGTCAGCCGCATTTCAACCAAATTACTTGATTAGTACATAGTTAATATTTTTATATTGAATAATTCTAATGATGCAATGCAAGAAACTAAAGTTGTGGTTCATATCAGAGTGTTACAGAAAGATTAAATTTGTTATGATTGCATCATTCACCTCCATGATAAATGATTATGAGTAATAAAGAATACATTTTATGGCAATAATTAATGATCATGATGAACGATTAAAATATTTTTTGACAATGAATAACGATTATGATTAATGAATAAAAAGTTTTGGGTATGATTAACGATTAAGAATCGTGATTAAAGATAGAATTAATATGCGTATGATCAATGATCAATGATCGACATGATTAATGATTAATTATTGTAAATAATTAAAAGAAAAGATGTGCAAAGTAATTAAAAGTCATGGAGTCCAGAATGATCCACCTAGCGGAGATGTTGCCTTTTTCGTGTATTATAAAATGTAACGAGAAAAGCACACAAGTGAGGTCAAAATTGCGCTTTAGGAAGTTAGGTTCAGTTATTTACATCAATTCACATTTATTAAGATTCATTTGAATGCAAAACATTTGCACTGACCGAATATTTTTTTTTAAATAGATCATAATAACTTATATTGCTGATGGGAATTTATTCATCATAGGAAATAGTGAATTTGATCACAATTTTGCTTTTTGGTAAAAGTGTTTCATAATTATGTGCAATTTCATAACCTTGAGCATTCAATTTGTTCTTACTTCGTCGATAAAGTATTACTGGTCAGTTTGAATAAACATTCGATGGCCAATCAATCACTCGGGCGCGTGCATCGGATTTGCTCGGATTGAATCGGATTTAGTGAAAACAAAATATGTCGTTAGTGATTGCACGACGATACATTTTATAAGCGAATGTTCATTGTGTTATGTCTGTTTGTCTGTGACGTATTAATGATGATGATGATATTACTATCTATGTAGCAAGGTACCTGCCTATAGTACTGCCCCTAGTAACATTTTGGTTTTATGCTGGTTTTATAAAACTCATGAAGAGTAAATTATGGTCTTCAAATACGTTTTGAAACTTAAAATGTTACTTACACCATGGTCATGTCTGACAAACGATTTGAGCCTGTTTAGATAATTATTTGTTTTTCATCTACTTATCTCTACTAGGTGAATGCTTTTTATTTGTATTGTGCAAAATTATCGAAAGATTAACTCTCCGAAAAGTTAAATTCAAAAGAGACGAAATGTGTAGAATAACATAAAGCGTCAAGCCTCCTCTAGGTTTCCTACCTGCCAACGCTTTTCAGACCACTTTCCCGTAGTGATCTTTTTCCTAGTGTGTCGGGCAGAGGTGAAGCGAATGGGGCGTTGAACGCCAACAAGCGATTGAGTGCTTCCGAGTTCCGTCCCGTCGTCGCATAGATCCCGGAAGAGGAGAAGGGGCAGTTAGAATGATTATTTTCGAATACGAACGAAATGACGGCGAATGACGATGATGATGATACATAGAGCTATAACGTAGTATGTAGTACTTAGCATTTGGGTCGTGCCAGCTGGGGCGTACACTTTCTGTATCTCATTGGTAAATACATCGTTTTTAATTGCGTCTCGGCTGTTTTAAGGTTTGGGTTTTGTTTCAAATTGAATGAATATCGATTCAGTGCTGCATCATTCTATTTTGAGACAATCAGATATGACATGGCGTAATTCCCAGGTCCTATACATTGTTAGCTATCGGATTTTACGACGTCATTTGGATGATTTATCTGTAATGCAATATTTATGTGCTTCGTTAATATTTCTATCATAAACTCGATGTCGAATGCAACGTGTATAGCAATAGTTGACTCTGCTTGTTTGTATGCAGAAAGGTGGTAAGTAACCACATTTTCATTTCACAAGCATATACGAATAGGTCATAGAGTACATGGAAATATATCTACATGCCATAACCAAGGAAGAACATACTTTTCCGTCATTTTAATCGATCTAAAACGGCTTACAGAGCTTAAGTACTTAGTTGGAATATATTTGATGAATTCGATAAGTTCGTGGACTAAGCAGAGAAAATTTTTCAAAATGTTTTTTATAGCAGATAGCTATGCTTCTATCTATATACATAAAAATGAATTTCTGTCTGTCTGTGCCTTATAGACTCGGAAACTACTGAACCGATCGACGTGAAAATTTGTATGTGGAGGTTTTTGGGGCCCGGGAAGGTTCTTAAGATGGTTCGAGACCCCTCCCCGCTTTGGAAAGGGGGGCTCCCATACAAATGAAACACCAATTTCTTCATAACTCGAGATCTAATCAGAAAATAAATCAATTTTAGGCGAAACGAAGTTCGTCGGGTCTGCTAGTAAAGAATAAAGATACATATTTGTTTTGCATTAATTGTCTTGCCGCCCTTTTATGAACAAAAACTAAACAGTTTTTTTTTTATTTTTCCCAAACAATGATTTAAAAAAAACCCAGATTAATCCACCTAGCAGTGATGATGCCTTTCTCGTGCAATACAAAATATATTAAAAATCACATTAGAAAAGTAAAAAAGCTATTCAGGGGAATAGATTACATTTTTTCGATCATTTTGCATGTTTTTGCATTGATTGCAGCTGCAGGAGGGACCCTTGGGAAAAATAATGATTTATCAATAATTCCGAAATGCAATGTCCGATTGGGCCAATTTTCAATAGCAAATAATGTCCCCGTCGAATGCAACTTGTTGTGAGTATATACACACATACAGACAGGGCCGGATTTAGGGGGAGGCTGGGCGGTGGGGTGTAGCCCCGGGCCCCCACAAATCTTATGTACCAAAGCCAACCTTTTTTTTTTTGTACATTTTGGGGCCCCTACAAACTTTTGACCCCGGGGCCCCCTACCGGCTAAATCCGGCCCTGCATACAGACATCACCTCAGTTCGTTGAGCTGAGTCGATCAGTATATAACACTATGGGTCTCCATGCCTTCTAATAAAACTTCTTTTCTGAAGCTATCAGCCTTTCTGAAGCCTTTCGATACAAATTTACTGTACGAGAAAGGCAAAATATCTGAAGCGTAATATCCAATCCAGCCATTTTTCAATAGCAAACTATGGGACCGAATTCCTCGTCAAATGCAAGTTATTGCGAGTAAATTGACCAATGATAAGTTCCAGGGTTTTGACTTTTCGTTTCAATGAGAACAAAGCAAACGATTCTCTGGCCAAGGGAGATTCTTTTTTCGTTGATTAAGTTGAGGATCATCTTTCACCCATCAATCTTTTCGCTAGAGCTAGCTTTTGCAGATAAACGAAAATCTTTCCTATCAGATGAAAATTCTTTTTCGTTTCATTACTTTTACCACTCACTAACTTTTCGCGAGAATTATCGCAGAACAATTACAAAATTTTATGGACGCCTCGGGATTCGAACCCAGAATAGTAACGAAAATAGCTGTAGGGATGCGCGTACTCTAGCCATACCACCACGTTATATGTATAAAAGCATTAGGTTATTTGTTCCTTTTTTTGGAAAAGATGTTTAATTTTGATACACATAGTTAAGTTTGCCATTTTAAGGTGTTTTTATGAGATATTGCGAAAAACGATTCGGCTGCCGGTGGGACTTGAACCCACACTATTCCATTAAGTGCACGGACGTATTACCAATTATACAACAGCTCCACTTACGAGAAGTTGTTCCATAAGGGGCCGTACACATATTACGTAAGTCCTTATGCGGGGAGAGGGGGTCGGTCAATATCTTACGCTCCATATAAATAAAAAATCATTTGTGTGAAAAAAATCTTACAAGGGGGGAGGGGGGGTCCAAAAACCCAGAAAAATTGCTTACGTAATAAGTGTACGACCCCTAACCAGCCAATAACGATGGGATATTAGTCGATTCCCCGTGTCTATCGAATCTGCTTTGGCTATTTGTTCCATATAAGCTACTACCTTTTGCATTGATGATGCCATGAAAAGACTTGAATATAGAAAAAGAGCAAACCAACGTCAGGCGGCAATCGAAGTGAGCGAAAAATGATTATCACTCTCCAGGCTGATTTTCTTTCCCGAAAAGCGATTTCCCCCAGAAAATTTTCGTGAGGGAGCATCCTGTGCCCCTGAGATTAAGTGAGCATTACGAACCCTAATAAGTTCCAAAAACTGTGTCTACATAATTTGTACACATACAGTACACACATACAAACATCACCTCATTTGGTCGATGTATGACAATAGAGGTCTCCGAGCCTTCTATCAAAAGTTCTTTTTCGGAATGGTTCTATAGGTTTACGGTACAACTTTGTTGTACGAGAAAGGCAAAACATCAAATAAGGCTGCATTCGCCGTTTCTTCCGTGGTGACGCAGAGGAGATCTCAGTCTCTGAAAATAACGGGTGTCGAACTATCAATCCTTCCCTTTGGACATGATATTATGATGGGGGCGGTACCGAAAAAAAAATTGTGGATAAATAATTACACTAGGGTCTCTTTTTACGCTGTTGGAGTTCATAATTTGCTTGGTTTTCCTCAATTGAAACAGATTTTAAATACTTCCTGCATTGACGTAACTCACCCTGATGCCTAGGGAGAGCTATAGCCCCTTAATTTGTTTATTTTATTACTATACCACCTCATCAAGTTATCTTAGTAATGCGAAAAATCCGGTCCAAGCACTTAAGGCAATTGCGGATCAATCACACTCATCCATATTCTCTCTTCTCAATCTCGTGCTTTCTGTTGTGCCCACAGTATCGAAGTGTGTTTGTTAACCTGTCGATGATTGCTACAATGATTCAAATTGATAGAGTATGGCTATTGCGTCTAAGTGTAGTAGCGCTCGGCTTTGTTGCGCACACTCAAAGGACAATATGTGATGGATCGCCGTCAGGTTCCCATCGCTGCTTTTTGGATATTTCATAAATATTCTACCTATCTTTTTCTTGATTAATGACTTGTGAGGAAAGTCAGATTTTCACTTTTTTTTTTGAAAAGATGTTTAATTGTGGTACACATAGTTAAGTTTGCCATTTTAGGGTGTTTTTATGAGATATTGCGAAAAAAGATATTATGATGGGGGCGGTACGGGGAATTGACTGATATCCCATCGTTATTAGCTGGTTATGGAACAACTTCTCGCAAGGGCAGCTGTTGTATAATTGGTAATACGTCAGTGTACTAAATGGAATAGTGTGGGTTCAAGTCCCACCGGCAGCCGAATCTTTTTTCGCAATATCTCATAAAAACACCCTAAAATGGCAAACTTAACTATGTGTATCAAAATTAAACATCTTTTCCAAAAAAAAAATTCTACCTATCTGAAATGAATCAATCCAACCCACCAGGGATTCCAACAGGAATGTTTGAGGATTCCGAAAGGACTGTTCCAGGGATTCCAAATCCTCCCGGGATGTCGACGGAAATCCTCCAGGGATCCTGACGGGAATGTTTCAGGAATTCCAACGGGAATATTCAAGCGATTCTGACGGAAACGTTCCTGAGATTCCGACGGGAATGTTCCAGAGATTCGAACGGGAATGTTCCAGAGAATCCGAAGGAAGTATTCCAGGAGTTCCAAGGGAAATGTTCCAGAGATTCCGTCGGGAATCTTCCAGGGATGTAGACGCAAATCGTCGAATGTTCCGAAGACAATTGTCAAGGGATCCCGAAGCAAATCGTCGAGGGACTCCTCGAATTAATCCTCCAGGGTGTCCGTAAAGAATCCTTCAGTGATTCCGAAGAGAATCCTCCAGGGATGTTGAAGTAAATCTTCGAGGGATTCCGAAGCAAATCATCGAAGGATTTCGAAGCAAATCGTCGAATGATTCCGGAGCAATTCGTCGAGGGATTCCGAAGTAAATCTTCGAGGGAGTCCGAAGTAAATCTTCGAGGCGTTCCGATGCAAACCGTCGATGTGTTCTGAACCGAATCGTCGAACTATTTCGAAGCAAATCAATGCGGAAATCCGAAGCATAACGTCGAGAGACTCCGAATTAAATATTCAAGAGATTACGAATCAAATAGTCGAAGTATTCTGAAACAAATTGTCAAAGAATTCTGAGGCAAATCTTCGAAAGATTTCGAAACATATCTTCAAACGACTCCGGGGGAATTCCGAAGTAAATCGACGAGAATATCTGAAGCAAATCCTCCATGGATTATGGATATTTTTGGGCACTATTTTTTAGAATAAGGGGCCAAATAATATATAAACTGCATATGGTCAAATTCAATCATTTTTGCCTGATGTACTTTCTGAACTCGTTAAATTTATATAGCCCATGTTCGAATAACTTTAGAAGCAGTAAACAAGGATTAATAAATAGTTATACAAATTATTGAAAACCCTTAAAATTGGAATTTTGGAAAGATTCTATAAACCTACGCTATTAAAAGAAATGGGTCCTATCCGAGGGTTTGCGACAAGAAATTTTTCCGATTTTTCTTGGTGGGAATCCACTCACTATTGGATCTAGTTAGGCTAATAAATATGAAAACTGAAGTATGTCGGTCGTTGGGTTTATCGCTCTCGGACGTTGTCGAATCAAGAAAACTACTACTTTGGAGAGAATTGGATGATCTTCGGAATCGTTATCAGACCTGCTCGGATGAAGAAAAGCCAACTCTTTGGTCGGAACTACTGGGCTTTTAATACCATTTGGAATGAGTTGCTCAATGATCGAAATAACGATAGGACCTAGTCGGATCAAGAAAATCCCAAATCAGTTTATTCGGATCAGGATTTGGACCGAAACGTCGAAACAAGAACATTATAGTTCGTTTGATACAATAATAAGACTGCTAAGCGTTATACGTTTTAAATAATATCCAGTCGAAACTCCAAAACTTGTAAAACATTATGGTTCCGAAGGACTCTCAGTGACCGGAAAAGCGGCAAAAAATCAGATCAATCCATTTAACCTGTTAATGTAAAAATAAAGATATTTTTTTCTAGCTCTAGATTTCTCAAAGTATCTTTACCATAAAAACTAGGATTTATAGTCGGTTTGTTATTAATTGCCTCTTAACTAATAAAGCTTTGATGTTCTTTAGAGATTCCAATGAGAATTCTTCTCAAATTATGTTGGGAATTCTTTTCGGATTCTGATGAGAATCCTTCTCGAATGCTGATGGGAATTGTAGAGATTATCATGCTGCTAGGCAAGCGGAAGTTTGCTGATAAACTGTCACTCCAGTCCGTGATGGTCTTTGACTGCTGGCTAAGTACCACGATTGCTTTGATTGATATTTTGGTGGGTCTCCGTTGTTATTCATATAAAGCTTCCTTAATCCTTATACTATCATTGCTAACATAGGGGGGCTAATTTTTTTTTAGGGAGGGCTAAGCCCTACCCCCAATACACACTTCAGGTGGCTGTGCCAGTAGTAGTGGTATACCAGTAATAATGGAAACTCGATTTTAGCTGGGTTTAGTTCATTTTAATTTTTACAAATTACTTCATAGCATAGCGCTTGCTTAAAAAAGGTGAATGTGTGCGAAAAAGTTTACAAATTTTCCGGGAAAACATCGAAAAACATAATTTTTCCTTAACTTTTTGGCTCCCTTGCACCAATAATAGTGAGGCGTTCCTATAATAGTGAATCCCATAAGAAACCAATGGGATTCACTATTATAGGAACAGAAGTTAGCTAGTACCACTATTACTTGTCCATGTACCAGTTAATGGAGGAAGCGATTTTGAAAAGAAAACAATATTTTGAAGTATCAACAATATTTTTCCTGAAAAGTAGAGAAGAACATCTTTCTGCCAATATATTTACATCACAGGAAATATGTTCCTATCAATTGTTATAAATTAAACAGTTTGAACCTTTCACTCATACCACTATTACCAAAAATACACATATTTTTTAGTATTTCTTCCATAGCTCCAAAATAAAACAAATGTTTGTCAAAATAATGATTTCCTATCATTTGAATTTTGTACAAAAATAATTACCGAAACAAAATTAATGTAATACATTGCTCACCCTTTCATGCTAATGTTCGCACGCAACGATAGAACTGAACCGGATGTGCTTAAACCCGTCCGAATGTCATTCTAGATATAAGAGCTTACATAAATATTTAAATGCCCTTCTACGTCGTAGAAAGGTGCATAGAGCAGGTAACAAGCGACTTCGATGATGAACTTCGCTCGGCTCGTAGACTTTGTTCAGCAGTGGCAGGGGAAGCTCATCATTATATATATTTGTGCTATAGCAGTCATTGAAATGACAACCCAAAAAGGCGACACTTCCTGTTTTATTAAAATTTAAATCGCACTCACCGCTTTGAATGCGTTAGAATGGTCAAAAGCGAGTGGAAACTGTGGATGGTATTCCAAGGTCTCAACATGAGCTGTCAGTCCTTCTCATCAGATATCAAATTGAATTAAATGTTTTGCCTTTCTCGTACATCAAGTGAGCGCAAAGTCTAATTGATCACTCCAACACCAAAACCGAAAATGAAAAAAAATACTCCGGTACCATACATAGTGTAATACATTAATAAATTCAGCTCGACGATTTGAGGCCACTGTCCATTTCATCGTAAAAAGTTAGTCGTACATCACAGGTTTAAGGAGACATATTCGAAAAATACAAACCTCAGTACATAAATATCGATAATTCATGATTTTTAGGCATGTTTTCAAGGGGCGCTGATGAGCATGTAGGGTAAATCACTACTTGGGCCTATATACCCGATTCCCGGCTCTCTGCACAGGAAACAAATGATTTATACTGTTTTTATTACTGTTTCTGTAGGATTATGATAGATAATTTTTCAAAAGTCTCCTATTCATCTAGCACAATACTCGATATTCTTCAACCATTTATTTTACTCCAAATTGATCCAATTATGGACAATAAAAATTTTAGATTTCAAACTTGCGCTCTTCGTTGCAACACCACTTAGCAGGAGTGATTTTTCCACTTTTTCAAAACGATATCATCAAATAAACATTTACCTGTAAATCGTCACAGTGCTCGACACAACCATTGCTTGAAGCTGTTAATCACTACACAATAATTCTAAACTCACGCACTTCAATATTTTCTAATTGTTTGTGAAACTAGAACTGATAAAAACAAATTAGAATACATTTGAAAACGTATCCTCAAACCGAACAAAAAATCACCTCCGCCCAAGAAGTTTTAGCCGTATCGTGCTGCCAAAAGGCCAGAAGTCTTTTTAAGTATGGAAATAATCCTTCATTGTTCATAGGAAAACTGTCTAATACGTTGACGCTATCATGTTATTTATAATTATCTCGATTTCAAAAAGGAAAAAAATTTTTTTTTGAGTTTTCGGAAGAAATTGGGTAAATGAATAAATCTTCTCAAACAAATAAAAATTATTATGAATAATACCATCTGGCATCACGTTGCACAGTGGGCGCAGCAAGCCAAAAACGTGCGTTTTTTTATATGCGTACAAACGGTTGGTTTTACACAGGTGGTGTCCTCGGAAGAAAATTTTACGAAAAAACAAGCTATCTTTTGGAAGATTGGGGTGACCTAAAAATTCGCCTGTTAGGGTGATCCAAAAACATTTTTTTTTCATTTTCGTTTAAAAAATTTGAGCCGCTTCAAAAGTGATAGAGCTTGAAAATACAAACAACTTCGTATAATATACCAACTTTCTATCTTTTAACGGTAGCGAGTTATGATGAAATTTCAAAATATCGTATCTAAAACCAGAAATATTCAAGAAAACTGGTGTTTTTCTACATGGACATGTTCTACAAAGTGAACAGGTACAGTGACCGGCATAATAAAAAGCCCACTCGCCGCTTTTCTCGATCTAAATCTCGATTGCGTGTGAACCTATTTTACTGAAGATTTGACCAGAGCTCAGATATATCTTTAATTTTGCCACACCTGAGTTTCGACCATATTGATTCATAGGGTAAAAAATTATTGCGGTAATACCAACATGAATTTTTCGGCAAAAATTTATTTTTTAAATATCTTGAATTCTATAGGTTGTGAACTGATGACTTATTCAGCAAAAACGCGTATTTTACCAATACAAAAAAGTTTGCGGAATATACTTGTGCACTAAGAGTTGTAGTTTTCAAGATATTATAAAATCAGTTTTTTACCCTATGAATCAATATGGTCGAAACTTGCAATTTTACTATGTCCATAAAGATTGAGGCAAATAGTGGCAGGTTAAACACCAACCATATGAAAGTATAGACATCCAACTATCAAATGCACTCTATTTTAATAGAAGGTATTCGGAGGAAATATTGATTTGACAAACATTAAGGTGACTCATATTAGTATAAAAGTCATTTTTTAATATATTCATGGACCACCCTATCGTTTAATCATTTTAATTATTTCGCTCGATGCTCTGTACATATTTGGATCCAAATTGGTAAACGTTTTGACAGGACAAAATTCTTTTTTTAATGTGTTGGAAAATATATTTAAACAGTTGAAGAAATTTAAAGTAACTCGTATTTTAGGAAAAAAGGTCCGCTAGTTAATAATACTAGAATGTAAGATTAAAACTATGAGTTTATAATGTAAATGAATAATAAATAAATTATGTTACAGCTTTGAGGCTGATCGAAATGGAATCTGCTCTCAAAAACTGTTTGCACGCAAATAATAAAAACGCACGTTTTTGGCTTGCTGTGCCAGCTGTGCGGTGTCGTGGAACGTGCATATTTTTTTTTACTAAGTCTAGGAAGTCTTCGCATTTTCTACCGTCCCGAGAGAGAGAGAATGCAAGTAAGTTGTTGAGAGATTGAGTAAAATATTGCGTATGCCTTGGGGTATGCCGGAAAAGCCATCGCTGTGACTGAAATGAGTCCTACACCTTGTTAATTTAAATCAAATAAAAGCTTTTTCGAACAATGTGTAGCAAGAATAGCTATTTTTTAAACAGAGGTGAACCACATTGCAGTATTGCACGGCCCACAAAATTCTGGAAAAGTTGCTCCTTGTCGTAAATATCAATTAAGTAATGCAGGATAAGAATGGGAATGGGATAAGAAACCCTATTATGAGCAAATCTCTGTTAATTCAAAGGTAATTTTTGTACTTTTGATACTTTGCATATAAATTCCGTGTGATCAAAAAAATAATTTTATCATCCTTGGGACGCGTCTAGCCTAACTCTTGGAAAGAGTCAAAGCAAGAACACTTTTAATAAGGGTAATGATTTAAGAGACGGAATATAAAATCGTAGCAGCCCGAATAAAAAATATTATAGAAAAACAATACAATTTATTGTAACATTACTATAAAAACAATAAATTGACCTTAGATTATACTGTACACGGATAAACTCGGAAACTCATTAATGAGTAAAAAAGTACTCATTTTAAGTTATTGTATGTAACTGTCAAAAAGTGGGGGAATTCTGACAACTTAGAATGAGTGAAAATTCACCCATTCCAACAATGATGTTATCGATTGAAAAGTGGTATCAATTACTCATAAATGGGTGAAAAAAGACTTCGTTTTATTTTCAATACAAGATCGTATCCAAAATGTCTTCGTTTATTAAATTAATGAAAATAATAAATACTAGGCATTTAATCGAGTGTTGTTGCAGCGCTTAAAGCAATGGAAGGTTTGGTAAGTAGAAATTTGATTTGTTTATTATTCCAGTCTTTGAATAAAACACAACAAAACACATTTCATTCTAGAATAGCATCTGTGTAATTCTAACCGAAGTTAAATCAACCAATTATGAGAAGGAGTATACGGGTTTATTCGAAGTTATAACTCAACGGAAAGGCTGTACCAATGCAGATCAAAATATTTCCTTTATTTTTGGATGAATCATCTGTTATCAGCTGCGTTGAGCTATCATGTAATCGACCGCCATATCCGAAATGAGATTATATAATATTATAATATTTCGAAGAAAAATTGTACAAAACATGCATTTGTAATTGAGATATCAATAAATGTACTATTTGATTTTGTATTACTTGTTAAGATGTTTTCTCTTTTCAGATAATTATTTTGTTCGGCATAAAATTTTTATTCCCAAAAATGGGGTTTTATTACCCATTTTAACAATCCATTTCGTTCTCAAAAGTGAGTAAATTTTCCACATTTTTTGACGTATATAATGTTTACTCATTAATGAGTAAAACCATGTTTACTCATTTAATGAGTAAATCCACTTATTCTATTAAATGAGTGAAATTCTACCCATTAATGAGTTTCTAATTTTATCCGTGTAGACAATATAATAGAATTACATTAGAATTTATTGTTATGAAACATTCAATTAATTGTAAATGAAGTTTTCGCATTAGAACGTACGGGTTGTTAAGTATCGTAACTATACAAAATCTGAGATTTTTTCATACACTTTTTTTTCCAAACAATAGAGTGTATCGTAAATATATTGTTGAAATATCCGAAGAAAACCGTTCGTGTTACCTTAGATTTAATTGTATTTTTATAGTAAAACAATACGATTTTGGATTTCTTGATTATGATGGCTTTAACGTTCAACAATGACATTTTGAGAAAAATAATGCATATTTTACGCAATGGGGTAAATATTATTTAGCATTTTGAACAAAGTTTTCATAAGTTATCAATGATTAAAACTTATGTACTAAAATGTTCCAAAAACAATTGCAAGTACTGTTACATTAGAGAACTATGTTGACGTATTATATCCACGGTGTTGATACAATATGTGCAACCATCAAAAAACAATATATCCTATTGTATACCGTAGAGCATATGGTAATCCAATTGTTTACACTATTGAGCCTATGGTACTGTTTTATCCGGGAGCCCTGCGTAAAATAGTTCGAAAAATAGTGTTTTGCTCACAAATAAATAAAACATGTATCAATAATTGAGTCAACTATTGAACCAACTACTTATGTACACGCAACAAAATATTACAGTCGAAACTACCATTCCGAGGGTTATTTTAAGAATATGCACCGACGATTTTTAGCAGAAAATAAACCCGTTTGATTTTACCATGCGCGCAGTAAAAATCAACTGTGGCCCATGCGGAATATTATCACATGAACTGAATTTCTCTGAAGCCATCCATGGTAAAATTAACTGAAATTTCATGGTAGTTTTAAATGCAGAGCGTAGTCTACAAAATAGTAGTTTTTACCACGGTTTTTTTTTCTGTGTAGGCATTCATTTATTTTTAACTTCATATATAAATACATGACACTGGGTCAAAAATTTGAAGCGATGAATGTACTAAGTTGTTTTCTGAGAAATTTGATGCCTTCAAAGCTTTTCGCAAATACGGAAGGTCTGAATTTTTGAAGAGTACACCCGATTCTTTTTTACACGGGGATGCGTTTGATGATTTGTTGGAGGTCCAAAATGATAAAGCATGAAAGCTACCATTGCTGGTCATGCCCATCTTCTCCGTTACTAGGGAAGGGAAGGAAATGATGATATGACATCTACTTAAAGAGATGCCAGCGACTCACCGACGCCCTCATAGATGTCAAGGAGTTGGATGGTTGGTAGGGCACATAGTTTAAGAGTATCATCATAAGCAAATGATATAACAAGTTTGAATATATGTACGCTGGGAGTGACAATGCTAAGAAATTTGTGTCACTCCATTGATGATTTTGCTGGGGTGGGGCGAAGCTATTAAACTTGCCCTGGCTAACTATTTATTTATTTTATTTATTTATTTCTTCGTCTTGAATTATAAAACTCCTCAGACTGCTTCTTATCTAATATTTCTTATTCTATTCTTAAAAACTAGTTTAGACACATTAAAATCAAATACAGCAATTGCACTATTAAACGACCGAAAACAGTTTTCCAGAGGGTTGTTAAAACCATATGACGTCTTGTGACGCTGAATCATAGTAAGATCGCGTTCACGCAGATGCCGAGAAGGAGCGTAAAACGTAACGTTTTGCAATAAATATGGACACCGCACGACATTTTTTTTAAATGTCAAAAACAAACAGCCTTTGCAGATTAGTCCGACGAAGCGCAAGTGTCTCCAGGCCTATAAGTTTGCAGCGACTGGAATAGTCCGGGAGGTTTACAGGATCATTCAAGGTAAGCCGACGGAGGGCGTATCTGATGAAACATCGTTGAACCTTTTCAATCCGGATAGCTTGTGTCACGTGGTATGGGGACCACACACATACTGCATACTCCAAGATACATCGCACCGTTGAACAGTACAGTGCTTTGAGCGCATAGATGTCCGTGAAGTCCTTTGTATTTCGACGAATGAAACCCAATGCAGCAAATGCTTTCGCGGTAGTCAGGCTGATGTGCTCATTAAAACGAAGCTTGGTATCAATGGTCACCCCCAAATCGCGGATCAAATCTACACGTTCTAATTGAGTGGAACCTATCGTATACCCATTTTCGATACGTGTATTTCGGCGAGAAAACGATATTGTTTTGCATTTGCTTATGTTGAGAGCCATTCCATTTTCCGATCACCACAGTTGGAGTTCGTCTATATCGGCTTGAAGCGCACAACAATCGAGATGCGATGAGATTACTTTAAATATTTTTAGGTCGTCAGCATACAGTAACTGGCCCGATTTTAGCCGACTACATAGGTCGTTTATAAACAGTACAAAGATTTAAGGTCCAAGTACACTTCCTTGCGGGACACAGGACGTAATGGTAAACGCGCGTGAGCGAGAGCTATTCAATCTGACGAAGGCCTTTCTTCCACTTAAATATGAGTGCAGCCATTGCGTTATCCAGTCGGGAAAACCCAGATATTTGAATTTCTGGATAGTGAGCTCGTGGGGAACTTTGTCGAAGGCCTTAGAGAAGTCGAAATATATTGCATCTACTTGATGTCGAGCCTCGATCTCTTTCGAAATATAATTCTCATACGACATTAGGTTCGATGTGGTCGATCGCTTCTTCACAAAACCGTGTTGATAATCGGATAGCAGTGGCTGGGATGTGGCGTACAATACGTTATGGACAAGCTCTTCGAAGACTTTTCCCAAGCAGCATAAAATAGATATACCTCGGTAGTTTTCGACTACGTGTTTGTCACCCGATTTAAATATCGGAGTGATGGCGGCCGTTTTCCATAGTTCAGGGAGCCTCGGTTTAAGCGCCATTTTTGCTCTCTGAAATGAAAAAAAAGTTAAAGGTATTAAATGCCACTTTCCCCTATTTGTTTGATTATATTTAAATTATAAAGTCATAATCATATAAGAACATATTGTTGTAATAAATGAAAACCAACTCTGTGACTTGACACGCAGTGCATCATAAACAGAATATCACTTTAAACATTCGTTCTGATGTACACAATGAGTGAAGAAATTAAATATGAGCAATTCTCTGTGAAATCATGATTTTTTTGAGATTTCAGTTTTGTATTTTTAAATTACCCTGAAATTTCGCATATACATTCTTTGTGATCAAAAAACATAAATAATATGTTTTTCAAAATCCAACCTAAAAGTGAATCATTTTGGGAAAGAATTCTTCAACTGTACTATTTTTTTATATATTATGTTTTTTATTCCTTGATTTATTTGTTAGGCACTCTGTGTTACTTAACCGCTACTGTGATATCCTGCTCTACAGAATCCGCACATAATCTATTTTTAGATTTACATAAATCGTTGTTGTCGTTGCCAGTCCATCTTCATTGTGAGTTATTGTGTCTGTTTGTCCATGTCGTGTATCCAATGATCGTTGCATTGTACCAAATATAATATATTAACAATATAGCTCACTTCATAAATCTCCATATATTAGGCAACGGACAGCATAATCACACCATCTTGCGTCACAAAGGGTAACTAACGCCTGAAAACGATAGCCAAGGGGTGCCATAATTGCAAAAATTACACTTAATTTACAATGTTTAACTATTTGAATTAAATATTTTTAAAATTTTATTTTCTAACTAAGGTATCAAAATGGGGTCCAAGGATAATTTCTAGCATATTATTTCGACATGTTATACTGCATATTGCATTCTACTTTTAAACACCCCTCGGAAGGTCTCTTTATTACATTGCTTGCCCTTTGTGACACCGCGTCGCTACTGTGTTGTCGGTTGGAATCAGCCAGAGTGAACTATATTGTTAATATAGTATATTTGATTGTACGGTTGCCATTTATCCGGGTAACGTTGGAGGAATGCCTCCGGGAAGAACAAGTTGTCAGTCGTCATCAGGCAGCCGTGACGGTAAGGCGCGTATCCCAAAACGCCACCATATGGCTGCGGAACCGGCGACTGACGAGGGTTTGATGGAGGGGCTGGGAATCGAACCCATGACCATCCGCTTGTGAGGTGAACGTGTAGCCAACTACGCTACGGGACCCCCATTTTTATATTATTATTATTTATTCAGACTAAGGCCGAAGTAGCCTGTGCGATCTTCTCCATTCGACTCGGTCCATGGCTACACGTCGCCAACCACGCAGTCTACGGAGGGTCCGCAAGTCATCTTCCACCTGATCGATCCACCTTGCCCGCTGCGCACCTCGCCTTCTTGTGCCCGTCGGATCGTTGTCGAGAACCATTTTCACCGGGTTACTGTCCGACATTCTTGCTACTTGCCCGGCCCACCGCAGTCGTCCGATTTTCGCAGTGTGAACGATGGATGGTTCTCCTAGCAGCTCATGCAACTCGTGGTTCATTCGCCTCCTCCACGTACCGTCCGCCATCTGCACCCACCATAGATGGTACGCAGCACTTTCCTTTCGAAAACTCCAAGTGCGCGTTGGTCCTCCACGAGCATTGTCCAGGACTCGTGTCCGTAGAGGACTACCGTTCTAATGAGCGTTTTATAGATTGTCAGTTTGGTACGGCTGCGAATTCTATTCGATCGGAGCGTCTTGCGGAGTCCGAAGTACGTACGATTTCCTGCCATGATTCTCCGAATTTCTCTGCTAGTGTCATTTTCGGCAGTCACCAGTGAGCCTAAGTACACAAATTCTTCTACTACCTCGATTTCATCACCATCGATGCAAACTCGCGGTGGGTGGCACACATTGTCTTCTCTTGAACCTCTTCCTATCATGTACTTCGTCTTCGACGTGTTAATGACTAGTCCGATCCGCTTAGGTTCCCTCTTCAGTCTGATGTAGGCTTCCTCCATCTTCTCAAAGCTACGTGCCATAATATCTATGTCGTCGGCGAAGCCAAATAGCTGGACGAACTTATTGAAAATTGTACTACTCGTGTTAATCCCTGTTCTTCGTATTACCCCCTCCAAAGCGACGTTGAATAGCAGAAACGAAAGACCATCACCTTGCCGTAACCCTCTGCGGGTTTCGAAGGGACTCTAGAATGCGTTGCGTTGCGTTGCGTTGCGTTGTAACGGAGTATTTCGTAGATTGCATACTGATAGTTGTCATGTATATTCTTTACCTTTCTTACCCCAATTGCTTATGGATTTCCATTTGGGATTCAATGGAAATCCAATTGGGGGTCCAAAATGATAAAACATGAAAGCTATCATTGCCGGCCACGCCCATCTTCTCCGTTACTAGGAAAGGGAAGGAAATGATGATACGACATCTACTTAACGAGAGGCCAGCGACTCACCGACGCCCTCATAGATGTCAAGGAATTGGATGGTGGGTAGGGTATGTGGTTTAGGAGTATCATTATAAGCAAATGATAGAAGATTTGTGGAAATACGTTGGGAGTGACTTTGCTAAGAAATTTATGTCACTCCATTATCCTTGCCGATGATTTTCCTCGGATGGGGCGAAGGTATTAGCCTTGCCCTGGCTAATAGCCTAGGTTTAAGCGCCTTTGCTCGCTCTCTGAAACGAAAAAAGAGCAAAAAGAAATTAAATTCCCCTTCCCCCCTGATATGATAATAATTTTGATCAACAGATGAATTCTTACTGGATGGATAAATGATCAAACGGCTGCAAACAAGCCTCTATGGTCGTAGCAGAAGCAAACCCGCCTCAATACGACAGGCAGAAACACATGTTTGTGATTCAAACGCGATCGACTGTTGTTCAATTTCGATACACATAGTTGGGTAGAGAGAAAAGATGTGAAATATTGCTAAAGTAGGATTCGATGGATACGGGGAATTGACTCATATGCCACCGTTACTAGCTGGTTATGGGACAGCTTTCTCGCAAGGGCAGCTGTTGTATAATTGGTAATACGTCCGTGTTCTTAATGGAATAGTGCGGGTTCAAGTCCCACCGGCAGCCGAACTCTCCTCGCACACCTCATAATAAACACCCTCCAATGGCAAAACCAACTATGTGCATCAAAACCAACATCCCTTTCAAAAAAGAAAAAATCCGACCTCCCTTCCAATTGTTGTAAAAGCAAAAAAGTAAAAAATAAAAAATATATGTGTAACAAAAAAATAGAAACACAGTAAAAAGAGTATATTTACATTCTTACACATAAAAACTAACGCAAAGTGTATGATGCTGTCACATTTTCATATGATGCAATATGAGATTTTTCTATCGTACTTAAAACATTAAAACATAATTGGTAAAAATTGAGCTATATCAATTTGAGAGAAGGTATAAAGTTTACATTTTATGAATCACCTACTTCGGGTGGGCTATTTGCATTAACGGAACCATACACTACTACCGAAACAAAGTTATTATGGCTTATACCTAAGATGTGAACATCAATGTAAATATATAAACGCAGAAATATCCTCAACCGATTTTGTGAGATTTTGTTTGAATTGGCATATGCTGCACTGCATAAAATGGTAAGACAGAATGTGTGCTCACCATTTCCGTGTTCCCCAAAACTACTTACCTCACACTGACATGAATTGACCTACCGTCAGCTCACATGTATGGTTCTCAAATCTGATATCCGAGGACACCCAACCCACGTCATTGGATACCCACGATCCTTGGATCCATCTGTATGTTGGTCCTCTGTGTCACCGCCTAGCCACACCTAGCAACGCCATCATGCTTCTATATGCTTGAGCGTTGCTCTGCTATCGGGGCTAATGGGACATCAAACTTTGCATACTCCTTTGAGACTTCGAGAAAGACTTCACGAAAAGTCCTTCCTTTATTCTTCGGATTGACGGCGGTAACTTCCTCCTTCCTGAAACTGCGCCGAAAGCCACCTTTACATTACTTTACACTCTTTCACTTTACAAGCTTTTCAAATCAATTTTTTTTAAAATCCGATGGAAAAAATGACGGAAGTAAGGGAGCAAACAAAATTTGCATCCTTCAGTTTCGAAGGGACTCTAGAATGCCCCTGAAACTCGAACTACGCACATCACCCGATCCATCGTCGCTTTGATTAACCGTGTCAGTTTATCCGGAAATCCGTGTTAGCTGCCATAGCTGGTCCCGATCGATTGTATCATATGCGGCTTTGAAGTCGATGAATAGATGATGTGTGGGAACGTTGTATTCGCGGCATTTCTGCAGTACTTAGCGAATGGCAAACATCTGGTCCGTGGTGGAGCGTTCGCCCATCAAACCCGCTTGGTACTGCCCCACGAACTCCCTTGCGATTGGTGCTAGTCGACGGCATAAAATATGGTACCTTGTAGGCGGCCTTCAGCAATGTGATTGCGCGGTAGTTGCTACAATCCAGCTTATCGCTCTTTTTGTAGATGGGACACACGACACCTTCCATCCACACCTGCGGCAAAACTTCCTCCTCCCAAATCTTGGTAATGACCCAGTGCAGCGCACTAGCCAGTTGAAGAAGTTGAATTGTTCTGCGCTATAGCCAGTTGAATTGAAGAATTGCTAAGATAATATTACAGTATTGTGCAATTTGAAGATGTTTTTGCTAGTTCGCAAAGCATAGTAGCACCGAACATTAATGATTCCTAATGATTATCTATCACAACATGGAATACAAGTGAATACTTATGTTGTCCCGTTTTTATTATCATTAGTTTAATAACATGAATATAAGCGAAATTACGCTTTTGGTATACATATGTACTTAATACATTTTATTTTAGCAGATGTGACGATCATGATCGAATTGATTGTCGATTTTGTATCTTCCCTATTATGGGAATTTGCCAAGAAAACAACCTTCGCTAGAGGGTGTGATACCTTGCCACGACATAATGTGACACTTCTTTTTTTTTCATCGTCATATGTGAAGAAATTTGAAGCAAGGTAAACGCGAGTGGCGACGAGGGTGGCATTGCGAGACAGGAAGGCCAAATCTCGCTGACGGACGTGGTAGCTTCGAAACCACCATACGGCAGCGCAGACAGAACATATAGCAGCAATATGAAAGTCTCATTTAGTTCACGTTCGCTGTGCTGAGTACATTACGGCTTTATGTAGGGTGCCAGTACCCACCGATTATTGCATGCTTGATTTTCATTCATTATTATGAAGGACTGGAATCACTTTCTAACGAATATAATTCAAAAGCGAGGGTATTCTTGTTATGCTTCATTGGGATGATTTCTTAGGATCAATAGATGAGAACGGACGCTGATGGAGCTGCTACCCTACTTTCTTCTTTGGGGACACAGACAGTTCGGTCATCAGTGTGCGGTGCGGAGACAGTATATAACTGGTATGGGGCCTTTGGATAGATTTCGAAATTACTGGGTAGATTAAAATCGAATTCACATGAAATATGTTTTTAGTATTTGCTATGGTGTTTACATTCACACCTCAAGCAGGTTGTATCGAACCCATGACGATAATAAAGAAATTAAAAAAAAAAGAACCCATGACGATTTAGTGTTTACAGCTAGATCATTTTTATTTTTCACAAATCGTCTCAACTATTTACGAAGAAGCTGACGATATACATAAGATGATTTATGGTAGAAATGATATGGAAATATGTCCACATACAACAATATAGTTTATCTAACGTTTACTACTTTTAGCTTCACGGGTTTAGGAGATGGTTTTCAACAATACAAATTTAACTTTTTTTTTAGTTAGCTTCAGTTAGCTTTGCGAGCAAAGGCGTAGGAATGCCAATCCGGAAATGACGAGTTCGGTTCGGTCCGGCCTAGGATGTTTACGGATTGGATACACCCTGGGCATAGTGTACATATTGATTGAACCTGCCACACAAGATACATAACCATGCAGTGGCGAGCAACGAAAAATTTTCAAATAATAACTGAGGAAGCGCTAATAGAATACATACTAAGTTGAATTTCACATAAAATTTTTTTGTATGTTTTAGGTTTCTGTAATTTTTTTATTTGTTTATGGAAATTTCCATTTACTGGTGAATTCTTCATATTCTAGTTTTCCACGCTCCGTGGCTATTCAATATAAAATTACTTTATTCAATTTGCTTATCGGTTCTGACGATGCACAATAATAATCAGTAACACGGTAGATTTCTTTTCCGTATAGTCGATGGGCTATGTCATGTTGTTGTTGACTTGACGCAGTTGTTAGTTACATTTGATTTGTTGGTTTGATCTACGCCTATAGTTATTGCATCACAAGCAATGCACAAAAAATCAGACCCAATCATGAACGAGAACAACTTAAAGTTTGACAACTGCTCTCGAATGATGTCGTAGTAGTTATTGAAAGAAACTTTTTCCAAGTACAATGTTCGAAGGTTGTTGAAGTTTGTTTTAATCATGAGTGTGTAATAAGATACTCTATTGAATAAATCAAACGTAGCTAACAACCACGTCAATACTTGGACTTCTTAATTTGTAGGCCCTGCCAAAGAAGGGAAATTGCCTTATTTAAATCTCACATTATGAAAAGCAATCTTGATGGTGATTTTCCTCTGGATAGGGTAAAGGATGTATTTTGGACCACTCTTACGGGGGCTCTTATTTTGAACCACCAAGAGTAATTTGCACTCAGTGGTCCAAAATATGTGCCACTGAACTGGTGGTCCAAAATACCTCCCTTACCCTATCAAGTGTCATATTGACAATGCACTCCTTACATATCTTTGTCAAATTTAATTGTCAAAGCCAAAGATATAACAATTCCTAAATACATATGACGTTGAATTCAACGCCGTGATTATTGATGATGTTACTGATCCTAGAATTGTTAGGCAAAACATGACACTCATTATCCCACTTTTGAGCTATATGATGAGATTTGGGGCAGCAGGAACTATGTCCAAGGGCTTAACGATCCCTACCAAGGCCATCTGCGAGTTGTGGAGCCTACCTAGGATGTGGTGGGGTTTGACAGTGGGCCCTGTTAAACCTCTACAAAACGCTGCATGTATCCGCAAGTAGGCTCCGCCAAAACGACCGTGTGCCGCTCATAGCTCACAAGCCCAAGTCCTGGTGTTAGGTGGGACGTAAACAGCCCTGACACGACGGCCCTCCGACGAGACAGGAGGTTTGCGCAGGCCCAATAGGCCGCCTTTGAAAACAACCATTACGAACGACATAGAAGATAATACGACTCGATACAATCGGCAACGACCTAGGCGACGAATAAACGATCACGATTGGAAGCTTGGAACATGGAACTGCAAGTCTCTAGGCTTCGCAGGTTGCGACAGGATAATCTACGATGAATTACATCCCCGCAACTTCGATGTCGTAGCGTTGCAGGAAATCTGCTGGACAGGACAGAAAGTGTGGAAAAGCGGACATCGAGCGGCTACCTTCTACCAAAGCTGTGGTACCACCAACGAGCTGGGAACCGGCTTCATAGTGCTGGGAAAGATGCGCCAACGCGTTTCTGGGTGGCAGCCAATCAACGCAAGGATGTGCAAGCTGAGGATAAAAGGCCGTTTCTTCAACTATAGCATCATCAACGTGCACTGCCCACACGAAGGGAGATCCGACGACGAGAAAGAAGCGTTCTATGCGCAGCTGGAGCAGACATACGATGTATGCCCACTGCGGGACGTCTAAATCGTCATCGGTGACATGAACGCTCAGGTAGGAAGGGAGGAAATGTATAGACCGGTCATCGGACCGGATAGTCTGCATACCGTATCGAACGACAACGGCCAACGATGCACAAACTTTGCAGCCTCCCGCGGAATGGTAGTCCGAAGCACTTTCTTCCCCCGCAAGGTTATCCACAAGGCCACATGGAAATCACCTAATCAAGTAACGGAAAACCAAATCGACCACGTTCTAATCGACGGTAAATTCTTCTCCGACATCACGAACGTACGCACTTACCGTACTACCTTACCACTACCTCAATGCAGTATGTCTGCGCTCAAAACTCTCGACGGTGTACAACACGCGTCGGAGTCGTCGGCCGCGGCTAAACATTGGGCGGCTACAAGACGGTAGACTAGCCCAAGACTACGCGCAGCAGCTGGAAGTGGCACTCCCAACGAAAGAGCAGCTAGGCACAGCATCTCTTGAAGATGGCTGGAGAGATATTCGATCCGCCATTGGAAGCACCGCAACCGCTGCACTAGGCACGGTGGCTCCGGATCAGAGAAACGACTGGTATGACGGCGAATGTGAGCAGTTAGTTGAGGAGAAGAATGCAGCATGGGCGAGATTGCTGCAACACCGCACGAGGGCAAACGAGGCACGATACAAACGGGCGCGGAACAGACAAAACTCGATTTTCCGGAGGAAAAAGCGCCAGCATGAAGATCGAGACCGTGAGGAGACGGAGGAACTGTACCGCGCTAATAACGCACGAAAGTTCTATGAGAAGTTGAACCGTTCACGTAAGGGCCACGTGCCACAGTCCGATATGTGTAAGGACATAAACGGGAACCTTCTTACAAACGAGCGTGAGGTTATTCAAAGGTGGCGGCAGCACTACGATGAGCACCTGAATGGCGATATGGCAGACAACGGTGGTGGTATGATAATGAACCTAGGAACACGCGCGCAGGACATGCGACTTCCGGCTCCGAATCTCCAGGAAACCCCGGAGGAGCTCGGCCGCTTGAATAACAACAGAGCCCCTGGGGTTGACCAACTTCCATGTGAGCTGTTTGAACGCGGTGGTGAGGCACTGGCGAGAACGCTGAACTGGGTGATTACCAAGGTTTGGGAGGATGAGGTTCTACCGCAGGAGTGGATGGAAGGTGTCGTGTGTCCCATGTACAAAAAGGGCGATAAGCTGAATTGTAGCAACTACCGCGCAATCACATTGCTGAAGGCCGCCTACAAGGTACTCTCCCAAATTTTATGTCGCCGACTAACACCAATTGCAAGAGAGTTCGTGAGGCAGTACCAGGCGGGATTTATGGGTGAACGCTCTACCACAGACCAGGTGTTCGCCATACGTCAGGTATTGCAGAAATGCCGCGAATACAACGTGCCCACACATCATCTATTTATCGACTTCAAAGCCGCATATGATACAATCGATCGGGACCAGCTATGGCAGCTAATGCACGAACACGGATTTCCGGATAAACTGACACGGTTGATCGAAGCGACGATGGATCGGGTGATGTGCGTAGTTCGAGTTTCAGGGGCATTCTCGAGTCCCTTCGAAACGCGTAGAGAGTTACGGCAAGGTGATGGTCTTTCGTGTCTGCTATTCAACATCGCTTTGGAAGGAGTAATACGAAGGGCAGGGATTGACACGAGTGGTACGATTTTCACGAAGTCCGTCCAGTTATTTGGTTTCGCCGACGACATTGATATCATGGCACGTAACTTTGAGAGGATGGAGGAAGCCTACATCGGACTGAAAAGCGAAGCTAAACGGATTGGACTAGTCATCAACACGTCGAAGACGAAGTACATGATAGGAAGAGTCTCAAGAGAGGTCAATGTGAGCCACCCACCACGAGTTTCTATCGGTGGTGACGAAATCGAGGTGGTTGAAGAATTCGTGTACTTGGGCTCACTGGTGACCGCCGATAACGATACCAGCAGAGAAATTCGGAGACGCATAGTGGCTGGAAATCGTACGTACTTTGGCCCCGCAAGACGCTCCGATCGAATAGAGTTCGCCGCCGTACCAAACTGACTATCTACAAAACGCTTATAAGACCGGTAGTTCTCTACGGACACGAGACCTGGACGATGCTCGTGGAGGACCAACGCGCACTGGGAGTTTACGAAAGGAAAGTGTTGCGTACCATCTATGGTGGGGTGCAGATGGCGGACGGTACGTGGAGGAGGCGAATGAACCACGAGTTGCATCAGCTGTTGGGAGAACCATCCATCGTTCACACCGCGAAAATCGGAAGACTGCGGTGGGCCGGGCACGTAGCCAGAATGTCGGACAGTAATCCGGTGAAAATGGTTCTCGACAACGCACAGTGATGCCACTCCATACAAAACACGGAAAAAAGTCTTTTCAATCACTTTTTGTCAACCGATTATCTCGCAACAGGTTGCATTCGATGCGGAACATTGTCCCATTGCTTTGCTATTGAAATTTGGCCGGATAGGACTATGGGCTCATGAGCAATGGCCAAAATACATTTTTTTTTTCATGCAAAAAAATGCAACACTCATTTTTTTGGACTTATCCTCAACCGACTCGCTCGCAACAATCTGTTTCAAAACAAAATCCTGTTTCATTGTTTCTTATTGAAAATTGGCCAGATTGGACAATGGGATCAGAAGTTATGCCCAAAATACTAATTTCATTATTACAACACAAAATCATTTTTTTGGCACTTATGTCCATCCGATTTGCTTGCAACAAGTTGCGTTCGGCGAGGAATTGTATAATGCATTTGCATATAAACAAATTTAAAAAATAAGACCTATCCACATATTTGTGTTATTTTAAACTTTTCTTATATATTTCTCAACCCTTTTGAACGAACGAGAAAGGCACCATCACCGATAGGTGGATTAATTAGGGTTTTTGTGCTTGAGATTGATACGTAGCTTTTTTAAGACAGTGATATTTAAAACTTTTCATATACATATGACGATTTTATGATCCTGAAATAAGCCCTAATGATCAGAGTTATTCAATATGATTCAATTTGATTCAATTATATGGTATTTGTGGAAGCTTTGTATGTACTAAGAACTGAGGTAAGCTCCCTCGCAGCAGAGCGCTTTTTCGAACTAAAACGTGTATAACTCGAAATTGGGCAGGATTTTGCTTATTCCAGCTGATAATCTTTTCAAATTTATCAAGGAATTTCGTGCACCTTCTTTCCCCCAAATTTGAATGAATGTCTCAATACTGAACTATTGTACAACTAAAATTTTCGCTTCTCAACACCTCTCTCCAATGATTGATTTGAAATATAAAAGAACCGAATTTTGCAAAACCCAACTGACAAAAGTTTCTAAATTTTTCAATGATCATTTTGATGATGATGATGATGATGATGATGATGATGATGATGGTCCCGCCACATACCCCTACAAAGGTTTGAGCTAGACGATTTATCTTTAAGATAATTAATTGAATGATATAATAACAATTTAATCAGATTTGCAAAAAAACAAAAACGATCTGATTACCATCACAGATATGAATTACATAACTTTTCATTACTATCCAGCAAAAAATGTAAATTAAAAAAAAACTGTTGTTTTCATCTACAGATTCTCATAAGCATCGGTAGTGATACTTCGAGTTTATACTAAAATGCAAAACTTGTGATACCTCTCGCATAGATTTCAAAAGTTCCACCAAGAATCGCGTTTCATGTTTATACAAGACCACGTTTATCACTCGTAAGCATCAATAAAATTAATAATCTAAGTCGTCAACAAAACTAAAACTTGTGTTACCGCTCCGTCGATATCAAAAGTTTCGGTATCAACCACGGGAACAAAACTCTACCAGATAGCCCATTACTAATCCAAAGAATCATTCAAACAGTTGAAAATGCGCAAGTCTGTACATAAATTTTAAAAATCATCCATATCTGCTTTGCGCGCGCGAGACTCAAACTTTTGTAGACTACACAAAAAAAGGTCAGATTACAATTACGTCAATATATATAAAATCCATCATCATCATCGAGGCGAACAAAACAGTTTATCATGGCCTCAATAAATAAAAAATACAATTGTCCAAACAAACAATCCGTAGGTCAAACTTCGTCAAGATACAAAATTTATTGAATTATAAAAAGTCAACCAAGTAGCTGCTTAAAAGGCAGCTTTTACGTGTGAAACACAAAGTCTCTTAAACTGTGATAATGTCGTTGCATCGTTTGATATGTGTAGGCATCGAATTGAAATAATTGATACCTTTAAAAACAAAGAATTTTGTGAAGCTCCATGCAAAAAGTATGGTGTTCTTATATCTTCCGCGTTTCAAGTATTATATCTATGAATGTCACTTCCTCTATCAATTCGATCACACAAATATCGAGGCAGCAATCCGTTAATTACTTTAAAAATGAACACCATTCAGAAAATATATTAAGCTCTTTTAGTGGAATGTATTAAACCGTCTAAGACGAATTAAGTACTGTCCATTTAATTCCACTAGTTAATTTTCGTTATCTTTGCAGATACGTATTTCGACCACAACTGTGTGGTCGTCTTCAGTGTCTTGTACTCGACTCGACTTGAAGAAAACAATCGCAACTTACACTATTTATACTACGCTAGGTACCTAATCTAATCTTATTTGCCTACTTTATTTACCTATACTGTAAATTACTTTATTGTTTAGGTAGAAACTTGAAGAGCCAAGAGCTGCCATTTCCCTGATCCTCATTCAACAGCGCTGTTTGTACCTGTCGGTGGATTTCCAAACTCTCAGCTACATCGAGTTTCCATGGGGAAGAGACATTTCTTAAGATTTTAATATTTGATGCCGTAATTGGGTGATTTTCCTTATACACATGCTCTGCTACCTTAGATCTAAATTCGTAATGTAATCCCTTATCGTTTTCTCTTTTCGCCTTACTCACTTCCGCCATATGTTCCTTGAACCTTATATCTAATGATCTTTTTGTTTGGCCTACATAGATTTTTCACATTGGGAACAACTTATCTTATAAACGCCTGCCTTATTCAACATTTCTACTTTATCCTTCGTTGAACCCAATAGAGACTTGAGTTGGTTGCTTCTACTGGAGAATACTAGATCGATGCCGAATTTCCTTAGTCGAGGGCGTAGCTGGTTGGTGATGTGTTTATCATATGGGACCGAAACTCTTTTCAGCGGCTCCTCTATCGGTGTCAGCGTTGTATGTCCATTTCGGGGTAGAGTCCTTTCCTTCTTGTTTATGATCGCTCGTATAGTCCTTTCATGGTATCCATTGATCTTCGCTGTTGTAGATGTGTTGTAGTTCCTTCGTTCCCTTCGTGGATCATGTGATGAAATGCTGCCATTTTATGTTGATAAGAATGTTTCGTTGTACATGGGATTACTCTCATGGTGTTCGTTCGTTCGTTCGAACACCATTGTCAAATACACAATTCTTTGCTTCACCGAGAGCCACTGCAAAGCATCCAACACAAAAGTTGAGGAAGTGAATCTGTTACATCTCAAAATCAAACGCATAATCTTATTCTGCAAACGCTGCAATCTCGATATTTGTGTCTGATTTGCTAAAAACAAAATGGAAGGACAAAAGTCCAAGTGAGGAGAGATGATTGATTTGTACGACTGTATTTTACTAGCAATATTTAATTCGTTTTTCAGTCGACAGAGGATTCCATACTTCTTGGCTATTTTCTTGATGGCATTGTCAATATGTTGGTCAAATTTCAATTTATCATCAATAATCACCTCAAGATATTTAATTTTCGATACGCGATCAAGTGTCTCTTCATCAATTTTCACCGAGACATTATCAAATGAACGATTTCGCGAAATAATCATGTACTTTGTTTTACTAATAATCAATTTCAACTGTTTGTACTTCAACCATCTACTTAAAGAATGCAAATCTTCATTCAAGCGTTCAACCGCATCTTCTAAGTCTCTAGCTGCAATGAATAACACAGTATCATCTGCGAATAAGTTTATATCACAAAACGTAAAACCCGTCGCATGTCATTTATATACATAATAAACAAAAGGGCCCCAATACACTTCCCTGTGGCACTCCTAGGGTGTTCTCCATGGGACGAGATACAGAATCATTAAAAGCAGTCCGTTGAGTTCTGTCAGACAAATAGCTTTAAACCAATTGTATGCAGAACCCGAAATTCCAAAGCACCCAACAGTTTTCAACAATAAGGGCCTAGAAATTGTCTCAAAAGCGCGTTTAAGATCCAAGAACACAGCAACAATCGTATCTTTTATGCTCTATGCTTTCTTTCCATTTAGCTAATACCAAGTTCAAAGCGGTTTCGCAGAAGTGACCCTCCCGGTATCCCGATTGTTCCGGTATTAACAAGTTATTACTATTTAAATACATAAGTAGCTGGCCTTTAACAACAAGTTCTAAAATTTTCTCTACTGTGTGCAACATGTTGATGGGACGAAACTCTTCGGCTTTAATCGTTCCAGCAACTTTTTGAATTGAATAACTATGATTCCTTCCAAACTTGCGGCACGTGCCCAGTTTGCAATGATTCATTTATCAGGTCCAGCAGGTTGTGTCCGATGACATGAAAGCAATCTTGTATAATTTTAGCATTAACATTATCAATATCAGCCGTTTTTCCTAGATTAAAACAAATCGTTTCAAGTTCTTGAAATGTAATGGGGTGAAAACCTTCGAATCTCAAGTTACTGTTAACTGGCTGTTTTATTTCGTCAGGTTCATCCACTAACTCGATAGATCGGTTAATGGTTGAAACGCTTTCAATAAAATAATCATTGAATTTAGACGCGATTACTGTGATGTGATAATAAGTAGGGGGAATGACGGCTTTGGCAGGTTTTGTTCTATTATTGTCAGGGGGGTTTTTTATGACTGATTATGCTCAAATTTGGCCTATACATTCTTTGCATATCAAAGAATATTATGGCCAAATTTCATAAAATTCGGTCAACAAAACCCTCCTGCCAATAATAGAACAGAACCTGCCAAGGCCGTCTTTTCCCCTATATGTAATTGCATGAAATTTTGCAGGAATGTCTTTCTACTTCAATCAAGTTTTCCAAATTCCATACAAAAATTACCATTTTGGGACTTTGGGAGAGCGGCTCCAGAAATTTCTCCGGATATTGCTCCAGGAATTGCTTTGATTTTTGTTCCAGGGATTTCTCCGGAAATTTCTTTAGTAATTTCTCCGGATATTCCTCAAGAAATTCCTTCCAAAGTTTCCCCAGGAATTGCTCCATTCCTACAATAATTCCTCCCAATATTCCACTCGGAATTCCTCAGAATATTCCTCCAGGAATTCCTTCGGATATTGCTCCGGATATTTCTCCGGAAGTTCCTCCGAAATTTCTTCGGCAGTTCTTCCGAAATTTCTTCGGAAGTTCTTCCGAAATTTCTCAGGAAAATCCTCCAGGAATTCCTCCGGAAGTTTCTCCAGATATTCGTCCGGAAGTTCATCCAGGAGTTCCTCCGGAAGTTCCTCCTGGTATTCCTTCCGAAGTTCCTCCAGGTATTCCTCCGGAAGTTCACACAAGTATGGTGAAACTAGATGAGATAGGTAAGAAATCCGTAAAATAATTGTGAAAATCGATCAAAAGACGCTTGAGATACAGCTGTTTGAAAATTTATTCCCATGATTTTCTGATAACTGTATTCGGCGTGTGCTTATGCTTACTTCAAGAATGTAATGAAGAAAAATGCTATTTGCGCAGATTTGCGCAAAACAATCAACATACCCCCGAAATGCTTAATAAATAAGCTTTGAAATAAGCCCAGTTCGGCATGCGTGCGATTGCGTGCTCATAATTAAAACCAGGTTGAACAACATCATGTCTTCGCCATACATGTTACAAGCTAATTAAAAACATTTTTTGCCATTGGATCGACATGATGCAACCCGTGCAATTTTCATCCAATCTTCGTGAAATTTTGAGGAAAGACATTTCAAACATTATGAAAAATTATAAAAATACTTTCGAAGCTGTACGCTGAACTTAATTTTTTTCACTTTTTTCCGCCTTGGCATCACTGTGCAACGATCCGACGGGAACAAGAAGGCGAGGTGCACAGCGGGCAAGGTGGATCGATCAGGTGGAGGACGACTTGCGGACCCTCCGCAGACTGCGTGGTTGGCGAAGTGCAGCCATGGACCGAGCTGAATGGAGAAGTCTTTTATGTGCAGCACAGGCCACTCCGGCCTTAGTCTGATGATAAATAAATATTCAGTTCTTGCTTTTTATGATCTAGATCGTCAAGGCGTAGGATGAATTTGAATAACAGCATGGATTCTATTTAATGATTATTTATTTTTAATGTAAACTATTATTTAATTATCCGATTAATTAAGTGTACTATGTATTTTAGTTTTAACGTGACAGGACAAAAACAAGCTATGTTATTTAATTATTCAATTCGGCAAATATAAAAAATACCTTGAAATCAAAAAACTGTAAAATTCATACATATAACTAATATTTAACTTAAGGAGTAAAAAGTGTGCATTTTTATTTTTTGTCGGAGTTTCACTCTGCGAAAAAAAGTAAAAAGTATGCCTATTTTGACGTATGGGCAATATGCTCATAAATGACTGAACTAGAAATACTCCATACAGGCGTAGTTCCACTTTTCTGCGTACTTTACAGTTTTTAATTTCCAAACCGAAAATTGCCTAGACCAGTACAGGGAACCGAACCCAGCTTTCCTCAGCATGGTCTTGCTTTATAGCCGCGCATCTTACCGCTAGGCTAAGCTGATCCCCAGGTCTCATACAATATGTGTATAAGAATCTAGGATTTTCGCTCATACCCAGTTCTTATACAGGCTTTATAATGGTCTCATACAGAATACAGTTAGAAATCAGGGTTGAAATATGTCAAAGTCAATGCAGTGATAAAAAGATATTTTAGTTATCTTTAGTAAATATCTTTTAGTGAAAACCATGGATCTCAGCATATTTTCTGGTCAATCTCATCGCTGTCGTCGTGAGTGTGTGAGGGTTTAGTGTGGTGAATTTCATATTCGTGGCGCACTGGGTGATGTGAGTTCTGTTGTTTACTCCTCTCCTTCTTCGGGAATGTGAGATCGATTTCAAGGAAGGAAGAAAATAAAAAAAAGAAATAAAAAATATTACTTTCATCCAGTGCTGCCGAACATTAGAAAGTCTAACAATCGCCGCTTCGGTGCATGAATGGATAAATGGAAATTGTTCCAATTTAGAAGCCCGTTAAAGATTTAAGGCAGAGGCATCTAGTTATCATCATAACAGTTTACTCTTTTCATTATGCTACCTGTTTGAAAAGATTCTTTTGTATAGAATGATGTTGTCCTAAGGTCACTCCTGACGGAATCCAAGTTTAAAAGTGCTCGCGTTTTCGGGGCATACCATCTATCGATAATCTATCCGGTTTGCACATCGCAGTTCAAAACCGGATAAATTACCTGTACACTTAAGCACCTCAGTATATGAAAAAGTATCTAGAAAATAGGAATCGAATGCAAATGAAACGTTTATCATTGATACAGGATATTGAAGGCTTCTACTTTTGAAGTGTTACGCATTTAAACTCTAGAAACTACTAGAAACATGATAAAATAACGAATTAAATCAACACCTCTTTAATCGAAATACGTCCACCGTGAACGGATTTCGAATCATAGAATCAAAATCCAAAGAGCATTTTTTTAAAGAAGATATTGATTTACTAAACTACCACTGTAAATATTTTGATATGCACTTTGAGAAGCGATCCCTTTGATTTGTATTCTGCTTAGCTTACTTTATTAATCGCAATTTGCAATTAAAACACAGTTACTTTTGGTGCAATTATGTTCTACACGCAAACAATTCCATCTCAATGGCCTAAAAGCTTACTGTCAAGGGTATGAACAGGATAAGATAATTTTTTTTGTAATATATTTGTAATTACCTTCAATCCCTTTTAATTTAATGATATCTCATAAGGTGGACAAATTTTGGTGCTGTTCGGATTTCGGTCTCCCACTGTATTGTGTAACAGTTTTACTTCTGATTTTTGCTAACACGCGTGCTCACTGGTGAAACAAATCACAAAAATAAGAAACAAATCAAAATCCTTTTCATTGCTTTGTTTTTGATGGGATGGAAAGAGGAGCTATGGGATGAAGTATCGAACCGTTCCCCTATATCCTTTACACCATTTTCCATGCACTAATTTGATTTTCAACCGAATGGATGTTTGGCAATGCAGACAATTCCGATGGCTATTTTAATTGAATTGCGGTAGCAGATTTGAATTGCCGCATAGTCTTTTGCATTTATTAACTTTAACCGCATTTACACGCATCCGTCAAATGTTGTAACATTTCATCAACTCCACGTACTACGTGCGCAGTTGACGCCGTTATTGCGGAGTATGTTGGCGAAATAAAAATGTGATAAAATTGAGTCTATTTTTAGCCCTGATGATGACGACGTCGACCAAATGCTTGACGGTACGAGCCGTGGGTAAGTATCTCTGTGGTACCAAGCACATTACGTACCGTGCAATATGTATCTCTGCGTGTGGTCATCGTTTTGTTACATCAATCGCATTCCAGATTACTATGAAATATTCAGTCAACTTGTTCGATTCAATTGCCAATATGATTAATTATTCCTTTTCGAATTACCTTTTTGGAACCGAATTATTGACATGCTTTGACATGGTCGTCAATGCACAACGCTCATTTAACTCAATATTAAAGTTATGGACATTGATGTAATCTAAATGCATAAAAAGTGACCCCTGTGTTTGCAAGTGTTTCTTATGCTCTGAACATTACTTTTCGTATGGTGTTGATCATATAGTCCCGTCATACAACATTTTTCACCCAGTGAATGTAGATAACTGTTTGACAAAACGTCACTTATTTTTTTAGTTTGTTGATGCCAACACATGATCTTACTGATGATAGTGGATCATGTGTTTTGAAATTCGCCGTACAATATAATATCAAATAGATGACAGATAATATTAAAAATAAAAGTGGAGTTTTGAAATTTCTAAAAGATCAGGTAAAGAAATTCTAATACTACTGTTGTATACAAAAATATCAGTACCTATTAGTAAAATAAACGTTGCATAGATCACATCCCTTTCCATGGTGAAATCCGATCTATGTCTCTGATTACCCCACCCAACTAACACAACTTCCTTCCCGTGGTAATTGTGGAGATGCAGAGGTATTCTCGGTATCTAGTAGGAACAATAACTACACACTGAAGTCCCTCACCTGTCCCAACTGACTGCAAGGACTTGGCCGACGCTGTTATGGATCAATATTTGACAGCGAATCCCAACCAGTATTCGAATAGACATACAAACTAATTTGGTAGTAGTAGTAGTAGTAGTAGTAGTAGTAGTAGTAGTAGTAGTAGTAGTAGTAGTAGTAGTAGTAGTAGTAGTAGTAGTAGTAGTAGTAGTAGTAGTAGTAGTAGTAGTAGTAGTAGTAGTAGTAGTAGTAGTAGTAGTAGTAGTAGTAGTAGTAGTCGTAGTAGTAGTAGTAGTAGTAGTAGTAGTAGTTCCAGTCCAGTAGCCAGTTCCAGTCCAGTTGTTCAGTTCCAGTTGCTGCCAGTTGCCAGTTCAGTTGCCTGCTGCTGTTGCTGCTGTTGCTGCTGCTGTTGCTGTTGCTGTTGTAGTGTTGCTGTTAGTAGTAGTAGTAGTAGTAGTAGTAGTAGTAGTAGTAGTAGTAGTAGTAGTAGTAGTAGTAGTAGTAGTAGTAGTAGTAGTAGTAGTAGTAGTAGTAGTAGTAGTAGTAGTAGTAGTAGTGGTAGTAGTAGTAGAAAATTCACCTTATATTCCGTTTTAAATCAAAGATACATTTTTTCGAAAGGACCATTCGAGCAAAAGAAATTCTACACACCCAGACGATGATGGAATTTGGATGTTTGTTGTAGAACCGAGAGTATTTTTATATCACAATGAGCTGCAAGTTGCTCTAAGTATGTACACATTTCGCGTTCAAAACAAGAAACGATAACAACGGCATGTTTGTGCAATCGATTGGGAACTGTTTTCTGTTTTACGACTAAAAGATATGGAGCTCCAATCCTTACTGTCGTTACTTCGTTCAAGAGTATCACATTTCATCGACTGCTAAAGAGATTACCTTTATCTGTTATAGACTACACTGACTTCAACCCAATTCGAAGAAGCAACTTTTCCGCAAAAAAAAAATATTGCTACGGAGACTGAAATACCTTCTGGCCACGGGATGGATGGGAATGACTGCGCAGGAACTAGGTTCAACGACCGACCCTCCGTTGGCGAATGGTAATTGCGAATGGCGTTGGCGCTGTCACTCTCCACTCTCCGATGCGATGGTTAACTGGAACAAGCCAATGGATATTTCCATTTCATTATTTCGATATTTGTGCGTGAGCCATACTCCACCTAGTTATATGCATATTTAGCGTAGAATCCATTATTCGAATGAACTATAGAGTCAACGATCCGATAATTGGACGGTGTTTCTATTGCGGCAGTAGTTTGCTTTCATGAGTGAGTTGCTACAACCCAATCGTGATACGAAAGTAGGGTAAATATATGAAATTTTTTAAAAAGGGAAAAATTTTATCAGAAGAACTAAAGGATCGAAAAAGGACTAAAGAAGCACTTTTTTCGCTGTGAAAAAGAAGGATACCGAACACAAATCTTACTGTGTTTGACATTACATTGATCGATCTTTCATTTGATATTGTATAGATTAGAGTTTTGCAAACTAAAATAGGTATATTGGAAAAAATGCTAGTAAAATAATGTGATCTTTTAATCCTTCTTTATTGACATTATATCTTCAACTGGAACATTGCCGACTTGCAACATAGTTTTAATCAAGCACATCTTTATGATGAGAATACTGTTAAACTAGTTCAACTAATTTAAAAATGTTTTAAAATGTTGAATATTAGTAAGTTATGGCGTTTTCAGCGATTTTCACAGAATTTTGAATTACTACATGAGTGATCCAAGAGTATACAAACCCTGAAGGTTCTATAGCTAGTGTTTAGCACATCCGATTTTCGTTATGCGTTATGATTTTAGCTACCGAATCAAGTTACGCTCTGTTCTGCATCATTCGGTATCATTCGAAAACTAACGAGGCCCACCTTAATAGGCGTTGTTCCCTAATCACAATTCGTGGTAAGGCGTATTTTTGCATTCCTTTATGTATGTTATCCAACAATTTTGTTTCGAGGAATCTCATTGTTTAAATATTTCTCGCGACTAGCATTGTACCATTGGCTTTACCAGTCTCCTGAAGTAACAATCGCGAGTAGTGATTTGAATGATGTTTTATCAGCCTTTCAATTCCAGCATGTTTGAAGACTTGGTATAAATTACATCCAAATAAACTGTAGTGGTGATCGGAGGAAGCACCTGATTCGACAACGATATGCTAGAGAGTTGAGTATATTATTAATAATGTCTCCCACGCAACGGTTAGTCTGCTTCGGTAGTAGAGTATCAGTAATGAGATTGCCTTCTGTTACAGAACAGTAAGGGTCTTGAGTGTTCTGTTTGTGATGACGGAGCGTCAGAAGTGGAGAGCTTTCTGTAAAGCTCCCATGAGATAGCTGATAGCACTGTAGCTGCTTGTTATTGGCGCTTTGATGTTGCATGAAAGAAGAAAAAGATGATAACGATTGACATGAAGAAATTTTAAACCTCTTCTCAATAATTCTAAAAGCAATTTAATAAACACGGTAGGCAGTACGTGGTTGGACTTTTCTTATACTGTGTACTATGTGATATCACAAAATAAAATTTCGTGCATTGTGTTTATTATACAGTAGAAGAAAAGTCCAACCTGTACTGCTTACTGTTTTTAATTAAATTCCTTTTAGAATTTTTGAGAAGAGTTTTAAAAATTCTTCGTATGCTTTCCCGTGGAGATTTTTCCGAATATCATCTTTCTGCTTTTTTCTTCTTCTTCATGCAACATCAAAGTGTCAATTGTGCACAAGTAGTGCATGGAGACTTGATGAGTGTCGATCTGCAGCAAACACCGCAGGATACGAGCTTCAAATAGTCTTCCAAAACACTGTCACTTGCAGTGCGACTGTCGCTCCCTGAAATATTGCTTAATTGAGACCCAGGGGTTGGTTTTAGTCGGTGTCGAGTGTGGTTGACCCAAATTCACACCCTTGAATACGGTTTACCTAGGTGTCTGAAATGTAGATTTCCGTTACTTTTGTTTCCAAAACAATAGAATAGTTCACGTTTTCTTTACCGAATATCGCTTCCGTTGTAAAAAATTTGAGGGAGCATCCTGTGCTTCTAAGATTGAGTAAGCATTGCTTGGCATGGCCCTCTATATTCATCTCGGTCGTCGGCAGTACTTAGCGAAATATGTAGCTCTTCGCAAATAGTCTTCAACCTGATCGATCAATTTTGATCGTAGCGCATTTCGCTTTCTTGTACCTGTTGGATCACTATTTGATTTATATAGTGACTTATGATAACATCAGACATGACTTATTGACTATCTGAATTCATATGAGAAGTCAATAATTTAAACGATTTATTCTGCTTTTGTAACAAAGATTTAAACGACGATTTGACGAATCTGATAGCTTTCACGCAAACCAACACCATCAATAGGTAGGTGAAGGATTCCGCTACCTGTTGATGGTGTTGGTTTGCGTGGGAGAGCTATCAGATTCGTCAAATCGTCGTTTGAATCTTTGTTTACAAAAGCAGATAAGTCGTTTTGAAAATTTTGTCTTGAAGTGTTCACTTCAACGGATTATCGTTGCCCGGCCGACAATGGGTTAAATGGGGGTATGCACTACTCAGAATCAGGGTTTGTAATGCTAACTCAATCTCAGGAGCACAGGATGCTCCCTCACAAAAATTTTCGGTGAGAAATCGCTTTTCGGGAAAGAAAAACAGCCTGTAGAGTGATAACAATTTTTCGCTCACTTCGATTGGCGCCAAACGTTGGTTTGCTATTTTTCTTTCATATTCGAGTCTTTTCGTGGCATAATCAATGCTAATTGTAGTAGCTTATGTGGAACAAATAACTTAATACTTTCATACAGATAGCGTGGTGGTGTGGCTAGTGTGAGCGCATCCCTACGGCTATTATTGTTACTATTCTGGGTTCGAATCCCGGCGCGGCCATACAATTTTGTAATTGTTTTGCGATAATTCTCGCGAAAAATGAGTGAGAGGTAAAAGTGATGAAACGAAAAAGGATTTTCATCTAATAGGCAACATTTTCGTTTATGTTTCAATGCTAATTCTAGAGAAAAGATTGATGGGTGAAAGATGATTCTCAACATAAACAACGAAAAAAGATTCTCTCTTGGCCTGAAAAACGCTTGCTTTGGTATCATTGAAACGAAAAGTCCAAACCCTGCTCAGAATGCTTGTAGAACAGATTGAAGGTAACTGAGGCCAAACTAAATTATATTATACTAGCTGACCTGGCGAACTTTTTCTCGCCAAAAATTGGGGATGACAATGGCTTTATGGGATAACAAAATTCTTTAAAAGTTTTCTTGCCCTCAAATACATTCAATCTTTTCTACAAACATTCTAAGTACTGGAAACAGCGATTCATGCTCACCCCATTTGACACCTTTGTCAGTCCTGTCGACGGCACTCAATTTATTTAGTAATCAAATCGGGTTTTCAGAATAATTTTTCCTTTTTACAGATTTATTATGACCTTTTTCCCATTAATGAAGTGAACAAATCGATTTTACAATTTTTAAAATTTCCATGCAAATTGTACGAAAAAACATGTCATCGAAAAGAGTTTTGATTTTCAAAGTATTTCAGTTTCATTTTAAATTTTTTCTCGCAAATAGAAGAAGAAAAACATTTAGCATTAGCAAAAAATTGGCTTTCTCTTTTTTAGTGATGCGTGGTCCTGCAAATGCCAACTTTGTTTTATATTTAAAGAAGATAGATAGAAGAAGAAGATAGAAGATACATTTTTGTACGTATTTACTGCTACTAAGTAACAGGCAGCTTGTTGTAGGTAATTCTACAAAGCAGAAAATAAAATTTCCATGAAGAATTAAAAATTTTGCATAGATAATCATGAAATTGCCATTACAGAAATCAGGGTATAAGCAATAAATGGATATAAAATTTTCACAAACAATGCTAAATTTCTATAAGAACGATAATTTTTCACAAAACAAAATAAAGTAGCACAAAACTGCAATTATCAAATAAGATTTTTTCTATAAAGAATTCAAAATCTTCCACGAAAAAAATACAAAATTTCCTTTCCTAATTGTTTATGAATATTTTGCATTATTTGTGGAAATTTTATATTCATTTATAGCTCATCCCCTGATTTATTTATTGTCAATTTCCTAATTTTTCATGGAAATTGAATTTTTTTAGAAGTTGTTTTTATTTTAGTCTTTTATCTGGCTTGCAGTTAGAATTTAGATTGCGAAGAGATTATTGACGTACCGGAGATGAGCCAGCCTAGGGCTGAAAGTCTCTTTAATAAAGACAACAACAAAAAAAAAGAAAGAGATTATTGACGAAATTATCTAAACTGAAAAAGGAAGAGAAAGGGAGCGACTCCTGGATCTCCTTTTTATAAGGTAGAAATACTGGCATAAATGCACCAAGCTCGTGCGTGTGTGTGTGCGTGCGTACAAACTAACCTCCACTGGCTGCCAGTGATGTTATGGAAAAAAGCTGTCTGTTTAACAAACTTTTACAGTAAAATTTAATCCGAGGGTTAGAAAGTGAAAGCTCTATTGCAACTCCAGTGACCAATTTTAGACTACCTGGTATTTCATGACCAGTCCGACCTTAGCGGCACAATTCACGTTGATTTGGTTGAAATAACTCATATAAGAATATCCTAAACCGATTTACAATATGTTTGTTGCAAGAGGAGTGCACTTTAATAAGCCCGCCTATTTATGTACCATTATCAATTGGATAATAGGTCCATAAGCAAACTTCTGTATTTTACAGTCCAGCGCGTATTTAGTATTACCTATTAGAACATATTAAAAACCTGATTAATCCACCTAGCGGTGATGGTGCCTTTCGTGCATTATAAAATAGTATTTTGGTCATTTCTCATGAGCCCATAATCCGATCTGGCCAATTTTCAACAGGAAACAATAGAAGAGTATTCCTGTAAATCGGTTAATGATAAGTGCCTGAAAATAATTGACATTTTTACTATTTTTTCTATAAAGAAGTGGTATTTTGGCCATAACTTCCTGGAGCCCATAGTCCGATCAATTTTCAATAGGAAACAATGGTAACGTATTGTTGCGAGTAGATCGATTAAGGGTAAGGACCTGAAAATGAGTGACACTTTTTTTTGGGTGGGTGCGCACAGCCACACACACACACACACACACACACACACACACATACACACACACACACACACACACACACTTCTAAAAAGCGAGTTACGACCTCGGTGCTGCAAGGACACGCAGCTAACCTCGAGGGTGTGCTGTGCACTGGCCTTCCTTTGAAGCATTACTTTCTGGTTGTACCGAAGGGACTATGGGCTTGGCGGCAATGGAAACGGTTTTTTTTTTTTTTTTTATTTACAAGGAGAATGCATTTACACACTAACCCAGTACACGTGCATTGTAGTTGCCAAACTACCACACGGAAGTGGACTGGAGTGTCGGACCTGACCATACCGGTAATACCGACTAAACTCCTTGGCTCCACCATCGTTTCCCCAGGAACCACCTCGCAGTACTACTTCTGGGGGACGGCAGTACTAAGCGTACTCACTCATTATCGCTCACACAGGCACTCGTCCCACGCGAGACTGACTTGGGTGCTCGCACCTCATTCACTCCATTTGAGTCTTACTTGATGCTCTCCCGGACGCCCGCTGCCATGCCTCGAGGTGTCAATAGCGGTAACTGCCTGGGCCTACAGATATTGCGCTACGGACACTCTGCCTCAGCACGAGCAGATCAATCACACCACTGCCGAAGCAGACCATACGCTACCCCTGCCGAAGCAGGGACACTCCCCATGCACCACATGTGCAACAACTGTAGGTGTGTGGGGTACAACCCACTGCTACCCCTGCCGCCGAAGCAGCTTCTCCAAAGACCATTCGCTCCATGTGACCCTTTTCAGGTGCTCACTCTAACACTCCACTGCAATGCCCTCGAGGGTGTCGATGGATACCTCGACCCTGCCCCAGCATGTGCAGTCCATACTCAGACTTCTGCTGCGCTTTGAGGTGACAATAGCGGCGGAGACACGCCATGACACTCCCTGCCTCAGCACAACCAGATCACTCACTCCCTGCCGAAGCAGCTCACGCGCCACCCCTACCGAAGTAGGTACACCCACAACTTATTCTAACACTCCACTGCTACGCGCCTCGAGGTGTCGATAGCGGTAGCAACGCTACGACACTCTTACCTTAGCATGTGCAGTCCATACTCAGACTTCTGCTGCGCTTCGAGGCTGCCATAGCGGCGGCGACTCGCTGTGACACTCCTGCCTCAGCACAAACAGATCACTCACTCCCTGCCGAAGCAGCTCACGCACCACCCTACCGAAGTAGGGACACCCACATGCCAGCTGGCACTCCTCCCTGGGCTTGTGCTTTTGAAGCGGCACACAGTCGCTTTGATAGAGTCCGCTTACGGCACTTGTGGTTTTGGGAGGGATTTTAGCAGAGCCCACTGCTAAATCCCACCACGCCCTAGGCAGTTCTCCCTGACTCGCAGACAGCTGGGGAGGTCGTCAAGCCCTTGGACATCATGCTGTCCCTGCTGTCCCTGCTGCCCCTAATGGAAACGGTTTAGCGGGTCGGAATGTAGTCCTGCCTCCCGCGGTGATCCCTAACCCCACTTCCTGGTCAACCCAGGATGTCTGTTGAGCAGATTCCCTCCATTGTTTAGGAAGAAAAACACACACACACACAGACACATACACACAGACATCACCTCAATTCGTCGAGCTGAGTCGATCGGTATATGACACTATGGGTCTCCGGGCCTTCTATAAAAGTTTGTTTTTGAGCGATCATATAGCCTTTACCGTATACTTAGTATAACGAGAAAGGCAAAACATTTAGAAACAATCTTACCAAATTAGTTCATATCCGGTCCATTTCACGCTTGAGGAAGAATATCTTTCGTTGGTAAATTGTGTGTAAGGTGAATTTTTGATTAGGAGTGAGTGCTAGTAATGGACCCCTTAACGACGGAAACTTACTTCAATCACTTCGCTAGAGTAAGACTCATGACAAATTGCCATTCTGCAGCACTAGATGACAAGCAACAGGTATCAGCATCGCATTTCGTACATAACATATGGTAAAACATTAATTTTTACTACTAAAATATGTATTTTAAAATTATGTAGCCAGGGTTACCCCGGGTCCATAATACGCAACTTCGAGTTTGTTTACATACGTATTATGGTCCTCTATTTGATTTATATGTTCCATTTCGACATGTTCCTGTTGCTCATTATGGACCCCCTCTGTGCTAGTAATGGACCCTTTAGCGCGTTTACATTCATAAATTAGTGAATATAACTCATATTTCAGTCTCCCAGTGCAAAACAATTGTATGGAACTACTACCCTGATAAGTTAAGCAAACTTTATCCTATGGAAGTTTGCAGGAATTTGTAGATTCTACTGTAAACTCTCGATTTTGTTCAGGGGTCCATTATACGCACAGGGTCCATTACTAGCACTCACTCCCTATATATCATCAAAAATCCACTTACTTCCGGAAAAAAATACTTTGAACACAGAACATTCTTGTTGCATCGCGGTCACTAGCCACTTGCGTCATATCCGAATCGAAATTCGGCAAATGTTAGGCAACAACAGATTGAAGCGCAAAATAAAAAATAACACAACCGAACTAAAGCACGGTTTACTTGGATCTTTTCTGGTATTAAGGCACCAATCCTTTCTCAAAATATTGCGTAAACGGGTAAAACGCGTGAGACTCAAAATCCACATTAAAAGAAGCCTCATATTAATACCGCATAAAAGGCGACTTCAGTGTATACCGTTTTGATCGATTAACATTTGTTCGACTGCTTGAATTGCGAATGAAAAATTATTAAGCTTAAGAAAATTATTTTGAGCTTTTTAGTGAATATCTTCACTTGTCATAAAACGAGTTTGTACCATCCCATTTAATTCCACCACTTGATTGTACCTTGACAGATACGTATTTGACCTCAACAGTAAGGTTGTCTTCAGTGTCTCGTACTTGACTCGACTCGAGTCACTTTTACTTCGTTAATAGATTCAAATGCTAAATGAACTTAAATGGACTCACTAATTTCTTAAGTTGTACAAGTCCTAAACAGATTTTTTTTGCTTTAAATCTTTCCCTACACACTCAGTTTTGAATTCTGCAGCTCGGCAAAATCCGCATGCCAGCTGCCCAGCAAAATAAAAACTGATATCCCGGCAAAAATGACGTTTGTTAGCTGATTTTCGGCAAATTATTTGCTGATTTTCAGCAACTTTGACAGAAATCTCGGCAAAAAACATGTTTGCTGGGGCACGGCTGTGCGAAACTCGGTAAAGTTCAACATTTTGCTGAGATCCCGGTAAAAAAAATTAAGTGTGTACGAACAAATTAACTCATTATATTGTCGCACTCGAATATTTGATTAAATTGGGGTCAACTTTGGCAAAGAATCCATATTGTTTAACGCCTCTAGCTATTACAAAAAAAAAACAAAACCAAAAAATCAAAAAAGGGCTGCATTGTGAACCGGCCTGAACAATGAGATGGATGCCCCCCCCCCACATTTTGAGAATATCAGTCCAAAATTATATTTCAACACTTTTTTAATTTTGGTTTTTTACTGAAAAAGCGACAAAACATGTGGGGTTTTTGGAAAGCTTATCTTAAATTAGTCAAAAAGTAGAAAATGTTGACGTTATTATTTATAGCCAATAAAAAATGTCACCGCACGAGACCAATACAGCATTTTATCTTACATAATGCAAAAATTATGAATGCCTTCAAAGCTTTTATTTTTATTCTAGTCCTGTATCTTTGACCGGTCGCAACCTGTTGATTTTGGGGCCATTGGCACAACATTAGATCACTAGCATCTTATCTTAAGATATGGATTGTTAAGGAGAGTGCAAAATTATATCGCACACGTCCTGTTCCTTCGACTGTAATGTTTAAACTTCTGAGAATTTCGCAATGAAACTCACGCAGTATAAAAACACATGCTGAAGCTGTAGAAACAACATTTCATTATAATCAATTCAGGAAGCAAAATGTTATGGACCTTTGAAAGTGATGCAATTTGATTTCGTACAGCCCTTTATCCAAAAATTATCTTTAAAATTTTTCGCCATCATCAATTCGTCGTTCGGAATAAGCCTCTAAGATACTCAATGAGCTACTTTTTCCTCACTTCATTGAGCCAAATCATTTAACTATCATTGAGATATGTATATATTTCTGGAGCTAGTCGAAAAGAGTGAAAAGGAGCAGAAGGCGGAAATCTGATTTTTATTTTGAAAAAGTAGGACATGTTCTCCTTCAGGGTACCATACCCTATAAGAAAGAGAAAATAGCGCGAAGGGGTCGATATGTAAAAATCCTTTTGTCGTTTAGAGAGCTTTGTAAATATTTATCAAGGACAAATTGGTCATCTTTGTTATTCGTTGATCTTGGCTTACACGCAAAAAGCGTTCCAGAATTCGTGAACCAGCAAAAATACATCGTGATTAATTCATGGATTCGAGCACCAGTCACGCTTTCCAAAACATTTCAGAAAACGTGACTGTATTTCCGAATCTGTGACTGTTGTTCCTGAAAATACACCGTGAACTCGTTAGTTCACGAATTTATGAACGCTTTTTTGCCTGTACCCACGTCAAAATGAAACAAAATTCCTTTTGTTTGTCCACTACGGTTAGTGTTTTATATTTGAAACACTTAAAGTAAACGAAATAAAGTGAACTTAAGTAACCGTTTTGTTTCGTATCCTAAAAAGCCTAATATTCCAAACACTCATTACGTGTAGGTGTATCTGAAACATTTTTCTATTATTCTATTAATACAATAAATTAAATTTTGCATTATGCAGTGTAATTTGTAATTTGAGACAAGTTTAGCTATGCGTATTCTGTATTTGATATAAAGTTTGGCAGAAAAACAATCATTCAATATTGATAGTTACAAATCATAAAATATAATACCTAACGGGTGGCAACTAAAAAAATTGGAATGACTTCAATAACTCTCTATAAATGAATCCTTAGAATTGTCACATATACACTTTCACTCCAACATTGCTTACAAATGCCGTGGAATCAGGAAATACTGTGGCGAACTTTGTAAATTTTTCAAGCAAACAGAGATCATGAGAAAAGTACACGGTCGAAAATTTTTATCGTGAAAATCTTTCGAACACTATCATAGCATTATTTGATCTTCTTAGCTCCATTATATACAAAGGTGATTGGAAGGCCAAAGACACGAAGCAACTCATAAAGCAGGATCAGAAGCAGCATTTCGAAAATCGATGTGGTAGAGCGAAAATCGATGTGGTAAAGCGGTCATTGCCTTACCAGCAAGAATGTTAAAAAGGAGGTGAAGTGACGGCGCTGAAAATGTGCTTTTTTTAATTAAATTTTAATATACTTAGTAAAATAGTAAGAAGGTCACAAGAAGTATCGTTCAAAGGTTCAAAGTGTTCTAAATGCAACATGCGGTGCTATTCCTAAGAAACCATTATTACATTATGATAAAACAACATTTACACAAACATTTATAAAAACAACTTTGTTTTCTTATTGTTTTGAGCTCCATTCATCTCATAAAGCCTTTGTGAAGAATAGTGTGTTAGATCCCTCAATGGAAAGATTCTGGAAATAATATAAAATTGAAAACTAAAATAGAGGATAAATCATCTGAATAATCGAGTCTTCGTTGAATTGAATGCAACATACACTATTCTTTTTAATTACGATGCCATTTAAGATATTTTAATAATGAAACCAATTTCGTTTGTTATGAGAGTTTATTTTAGCAAAACAGTAGTCAATCGATGTACCAGTCTGCAATCTGCAAAGCAAAATTTATGGCGGAAATACTTCCGGTTCCTGTACCCGCAGTAAGTTACCGTCTAACTGTGTCACCGAAATCAAAAAATAATATTGTAACTATTGTTGACATCACGCCCAGCAGTATTAGGTAGAATACATATCTGAAAATTAAAATAAGAATTGATTGGTGAGTTTAATGGCTCAAGTATTCAATCTCACGATTCACCTGTACTGTAAGTCGTGGTGGTTCTGAAAATGGGATACTGATTACCGATGCACTCAGGCCAACCGTTGCGCCATAGTGCAACTTGTCGCAAAGCACCAGCTGCCAGGACATCTTCCGCAATACATAGCCATTCCGTATTGAGATAAAATTCGTCGTCATAGCCTCCGCACGCCACATAGAATCGCCCAACGCCAGTCCCACTTTCGTCGTTGCCAGGGCCAGACCCGACCTCACAAGGAAACACCGCACACCAGGCAAACTTTACTTCTGGCAGCTCTGGGAACTCCCTTTGTTCAATACTTCTGCCAACACTCGGAGATCGAGGCGAGATCCCGCCATCGCCCCACACCTCCATGAAGATCTGAGTCTCCCTGCAATCGACTAGGGGCCACATACCTCGATTGATTCTGGAATTCACCTTTCCGTATTGAATCCAGGTAGCATCGAATTGTTTATCGTAGTACGGAGGCACACCTGGTCCGGTGATTTTCAGCGACAGCGAAACGGTTCAAACACCGCCACATGCGCTTCAGGGGTTGCACTGATCGTTCCGGATCCGGCTGATAGAACCGATCGTACGCAGACCGCATACTAATCGAATCCAACCAATCGCGAGTGAGCAAAGTTTGGCAACATGCGCCATTGCGTAATCCCTACGGTGGACCATACCTGCAGGCACTCGACATTTGGTTCCGGAGGAGACTTTTCAACATAATCTTGTGTTGGTGACACTATTGCTGTTGACGCGAGCAGTGTAAGGATTGCTAATGCACATGCTGGGCGCTTAACTTAATATCTGACATGGTATGGAGTAAGCAGTCAGCTACTGCTGTTTTATGGCTTGAATTCAATATAAAGCTGATGATTATGTTTTACATATCTAGGCTCAGTGCCATTTCTAAGAATGGTAAAATGTTGAATGGATTATTGCATACAGTGTGAGGGCGATTTTTACTGTATGGCAACACGTACTAGCTTCTTCCGCTATGTTGGTGGATAAAGTATTGAGCTTAAATCACGTTTGCAAAATTATTATTAAATTTAAAATAACCAAGTGAAAAGTGATTCATAGCTTTCCTCATGACCTATAGGTCGTATATGCCTATACATAAGGTACATTAGGGGTTATAAAATGAGTAGACAGCAATAACCTTCAGAGAAATGCTAATAACTTCGTGGGGGAACTTTAATCTTCCGTAGGTTTCTAGCAGGGAACATATTATGTATCAAATTCAGCAAGAACTGAAAGAGTGTCATAGTTCGTCATCGTAAATGATGCCATCTAGCTTGAAATGAATGTTTTTCGATGTTCAGCACAGCCGAAACATTGACCGTTGTGGCTGAAATTTCATCCAGAGCATTAGGGCGTTAAATTGAATGGAATAAAATGATGGTCCATTGAAAACATTTTGTACAAGTCGTCTTTTCATAACAATTTGGAGACACCCTAGTAGATATAAAAAAAATAAGGACACCATCAATAGCGTATCCCAGCCTCTTACCCAGCAAATTACATCCTCATGGCGCTGGCCGAAGGACACGAGCAACCTTAGGGAAGATCGATGACCAACCCCTGTGGGATCTGCGGAAATGGAGGGGGCGTGTTTTCCTCTCCTGAGGTGCCAAATCTACTCAGCGTCTGTTCATCCATAGTTAGGGTCGGCTGATCACCGTCCGAGTGCCAGGCGCGGGAGGATTCGCGTGAAACTCGCACTATGGTCTAATAAAAATAATGAGTGAATGGGTCCTCCAGCAATTTAGGGTTTGGTGTCAGGCCCTGCAACCCAGCTCTTTAAAAATAAAAACTTACGTGAACGAATAATAAACAAGAGAAAGTACCGGACCGGAACTACTCGGCGATGACCACTGGTCAGAAAACTGGACACGAACTCGGTTCGTGGAACTGCAAATCTTCAATCCCTCTTCGGGAGCAGCAATACGCATATTTCAAGGCCAACGTGTTTCAAGAACAATGGATCTGGCATCGTAGCGCCGCGATGGTTTGTTAGGAATGTTGGATTTCAATGTGCGTGAGTTGTTTCTGAGGTAATCACACCATCTTACCACAGATGCAGCAAACACACAACAGCTTTCAGTAGTGATGGGTGATGGTGAAGGCGCGTGATTGGAGTGGTACGATCAATGAGAGAATGTGCTTGTTGAGGATCGAAGGCCGGTTCTTCAACTCAGCAGAATCAACGTCTAAAGCCCATACTCCTGAAGCATTAATGACGATATGACGCAAATGCGCAGCTGGAACGCGAGCACGATAGCTTCCCGCCAGCTGACAGTCAAAATCACTGCATATAGGAGTTTTTTAACGGTTTCAGGTTGGGACCAAAAAGGATGAGTTTAGAATTTAGGACCATTGGGAAGTTCAGCGTTCACCGGCTGACGAGAACGAAAACGGCCTTACGACTCCATTGATTTCGCTGCTTCCGCAAGAATATGCGCCATTCGCAGGCACTTCATATCCAACACAGCCTTCCGTATCGAACAACTGGAGATCACCACTGCAGACAGGAATCACAAATCGGCCACGCCTGATTTTCAGGACGGCACTTCTCCGACATTATCGACGTTGTGACATATCGTGGCGCTAACATCGACTCACAATGACTCATCATCTGGTGATGGTTCATACCGACGATCGCCGCGGTACAACCTAGGAGCGACCGAAGCAACCTGATGTCGGCACTGCGTACGCGCGCAGCTTTCTGAGACAGCGTTATCGGAAGAGGGTGAGCCTGATAAGCTTTCTTCCTCTTGAGCACTCATGAAATACAGTCAAAGCGTGTTTCATTAATGTCGCAGCGGAGAACAACGTCAGGTAGGTGAGACGGAAATCGACAGAACGATTGGTTCGATTTGAAGAGCAGAGACAGATTCTGAAAGTATGACGCAGCGCGGGCGGTCGCGGTGCAGCGAAGGTACCTGGCAGAACGTGGAACGTTATAGACGGAAGTGGAGACAGCAGGACCCGCCTTTTCAGGAGAAGAAACGCTACCCGGAAGAAGCGGAGAAGGGAGAGAGATGGAATAGCTGTTGCCAATTCTCAAGAAATACGCAAGTCCTATCATTGAGCTTCAACACCTATCCCGTAAAGGCTTCAAAACAAGTAATGAAATGCGCAGGGATAATGATGAAGAGGATCTTCACCGGACAAACGTGTAGTGACTGAAAGGTGTAAAGCAGCACTATGAGGAATATTTTAATGGCGCTATAGTACAGGCAGTGAAAGCCAAGACAGCGGAGGAGATGACTACGCCGAGATTCAGTGAAGATGGCGGCTAACCTCCCTGGAGTGAAGATTAAGGATGACATCCAACCAGCCAAAGATCAGTCACCGCAGCTAGAAAGGATAGGTATCAAGCTGATTCTCATCTGGATAGGTTTGGTGCTGGCCCTTGCTCTGCACAAACTGAGAGTCAGAATTTGGGAAATCAGCCAGTAAATCTTCGGAGGGAGTGGAAAGAAGGTGTATGCCCCATCTACGCTTATGGAAGGCGACATGCCAATACGTGTTCGGAGGAGACGGCTTTATCCGTGACCAGCCGTTTGATTCGCATAGCTCAGAAGTTATTTTAGATTCTTATGCGAAATACATCACAAAACTCAAGGCTAACTCAACTCATCTGTCACTTCCAGCACATCGGGTAATTACATGTCCAATGTATATGCCCTCTTATGTTCAATTGAGTATTTGTTTTATCATACCATTCTCAATCAAGCAGTATCTTCTTCCTGTTCTACTCTCTTGCTGTTTCAATATTATCATTACTTGTTTTTGAGGAAAGATTTTCTTTTCCAGTGTGAAGCTTTTGTGTTTCGATCGAACGGAGAACTATGATATTCAAGAGATTCAATAACAAATTAAAAATTTATAACAAACTCATCGTTTTTTTCTGCTCAACTTAAGGAGTGTTCATTGATTCCACATAAGTTTTACATAGTTTCAAAACTGATCTCTATATAAGGCGGTTCAAATTATGCTTCCCAAAACTAACCTAAGAATTTAAAATTTCAAATAAAATTCACACAATAAACACTTACTAATTCTGGGAACCAAACCATTAATAACATTCTATGCAACTCTTTCGCTTACTTGTGCTTTCTCTTGGTTAACATTTTCTGTACTGAGCTTTTCAAGACAAACACTGACTCCTGGAATACAGTCATGAGGAGAATTGAAATTGGTTTCGGCCATATGTTCCTAATTTGGCACAATTTCATAGAATAACGTCAACAATAAAAGTTAATTCGCAAGTGGTTTTATTAGTTCTAACAAGAGATATATTCCTCAATACCAACGCTGCCTTCAATTGATCGATTGTTTTGGAAAAATATAGAGTTTTCAGGTTAATAAATTAGCACCAAGTTACAAAACCTGTTGCACTTGTCAGGTTCTAGAACATCAATTTAATTGCATAACAATCAGAAATATCAATTGATATCAACATTCTACCCAACTCTTTTGCTTTACTTTTTCCAACTCTTTGTTTACATTTCTAACACTTGAACTCTGGAAGACAACCACTGATCTTCGCAATGTGTCAGTGGATAGAGCCTACCATTGTGGTTGTGGATCATCAATCTTGTACCCAAATCAGAAATAAATCATCAGCAAATATTAAACAAACACTTTGATCTTGGAAAGCAGTCAGTGATAAAACTTAACAGGCTTCTTTAGAACATCATTCTTGCATCAAAATCAGTTAAAAATCATTAGCAACATTCTACGCAACTCTTTGGCTTCCTTTTTCCCATTTTTTGGTTTAAATTTTCCCTAACACTGAACCCAGAAATCAGAACACTGATCTCGTAATGTAGTCATGGGATAAGAAATCACCAGGTTCTAGAAAAATCAATCTTGCATCAAAATCTGCAAAAATCATTAACAACATTCTATGTAACTCTTATTACTTTTTCCTACACTTTGCTTAAATTTTCTAACACTGAACTCAAATCGTCACTGATCTCGTAATGCAGCCATGGATACGAACTTTACTAGGTTCAGAACATCAATCTTAAACAAAATCAGAAAAATAATGTTTTCGGATGAGACATTTATCTGAATCAGAAGGTCTCCAGCTGGCGCCTGATCCGCAAGCAGCTCAGGAGAAGTTAATTACTTAACCATCCATTACCAGCTTAACTCCGCTCATTCCTGTCACCACATCTGGCACCTGTGTACCAATGTATATGCCCTCTTGTTCAGTTTATATTTATTTTTATCATACCCGTCTCAATCCTCACAGAGTATCAGAACTTTCGAGCGATCACCATCCCTTAATGCCGCCTGCAAGGCGTGATATCCCCAAATCATCTTCCGTCATCTATAAACATTAGTGAATGGAGTTCGTGGGAAGTTATCTTGCCGAAAGCTTCGCTGACGGCCACTCGACAACGGACCAGATCTGCATTCTATGGCAAATCCTTTAAAAATGCCGTGAATTACCAGGTCCCAAACGCGCCATTATGGGAAAGTGGTGGCCAAAATCGAAAAATCTGACTTGCTTTGAAATGACGTGTCCACACCATTTGAAAGAAGGATGATTTAAGACAAAATTTACCAAACGATTCATCTACTTTTCTAAATGAAGATTCAAACGACGATTTGATGAGCCTGATAAGCCTCTGATACAAACCAACACCACCCATAGGTAGGTGGTGGTTGCTCTGCTTCTTGATGGTGGTGTTGGCTTGCGTGAGAGGCCATCAGATTCATCAAATCACGTTTGAATCTTTGTTTCACAAAAGCAGATAAGTCGTTTTGGAAAAATTTGTCTTGAATTGTAAACCTAGATTCCCAAAATTTCAGCCCTCTGTAATAAACTCATTGTCAGCCACAGACATCAAACTTAGGAAAATTGTGAAAATTAGTAAAAAAACGATCTCAAACAAAATGTACTTCAAAGCGAATAACGGTCCAATTTAAAATTAGTTAACTGCCATTGAAAAGATTATTGTCTCGCTTTAAAATGGGTATGCTATTGAGCTTATACGGTTGATAAAAAATAGTCAGAAATGGGTAATTATTAAAAAAAAAAATTTTTTTTTCTAAGTTGGACTATATCTAACAAGCAGGGCCGAAGCAGATCTCAACAGACCACCACCACAGTTTAGTTTAGTCCATACTTCATCTGCGGAACGAGAATCTTGCTGCGCATAGCTGCGGTGAACATGTCATTTTGGCACGAAGTCGAAAAAATGGATTTTTTGTTACATAGCACAATTATCGAGCACAAAACAAAAAAAAAAAATCGTGCAAATCAAATACTGGATTTAAATGCCGGAATCTGTTAAATGTCAAATTTAGTCTTTAAAAATGTTACGCACGGATTTTATTATTATTTTTTGGTGAAAATGGAAAAAAACAAACCGGTACCAATATTAACCATATAGAAACTTGATCTACCATCAACCGACCAGCAAAGTTTTCAATGGTTTCACGATAACCTTTGTTTATAATTCTCTGTTCATGTGCGATTTAGACCTGTGTGCTGGTCACATAATCGGCGGCGGCGGCGTAGTGGTCACTTTTGCCCTGGCGGCGGCGGCGAAAGTCACGGCGGCGCGCCGTTGGCTTTTATCGGCGGCGGCGGCGGCGGCGTAGAATCATGGATGAAAAAATCAATGGCAAAAAAAATCAATTTTTAATGCGATTTTTTGAATTCACGTGACGGCGTCATAACGTACGTGAACTTGGCCGTATAAAAATCGACTTCATGTGGATTAAAATTGAAAATATTCTATGGCGTTTGTCGATCATCAAACAGCACATGCCATCGGCAGTAATCATTGAACATACTCTAATAAGTATACTTTTGTAATATCAGGTAATTCTTGATCTCAAAATGTTATTTAAATTAAAATTTATTTTATCATTCTCTCTGATTTTGTTGAATCTGCACTTAACAACGAATCTCTGCTTCACGCTTCGTATTTCTTGAGCAGTGTATTGAGAATTCGAAATGTCATAGGACTAATTTGTTAATATTTTTTTCAAAAGCCTTCCTAATTCAGGATTTTGATAGAACTCTAGCTTAGCTTAGCTTATTTAGCTTAGACTGACTGTACATATCAATGAAGTTGCATACTCAGGATTTTGATAAACTCTAGTCGATTTATTTCTCAATATATCTAAATTTCAGAAAAACTTTAACTACTATTCTTTGGCAATGTTTAGATACGGCTGCGTATCTAGTACATTTAGAGAATTTCACTTCGTTCATCTGCAGACCTCTTAGATCCTGGAAGGGCAACGCGATGGAGCCCACTACAGACAACCACAAAGGACAGCCATCTCCGCACCTCGCGCTTTACATGTACAACTCTCAATGCACTAAAGAAGAATTAGAATGAGCTCATGAACAAGACTTCAAGAATGATGACTAAACTAAATTGAAATATTTTTCTTAAAAGCTGGCAAATATGTCAAAAGTTCTTCGTTAAGTTCTTGCAGGAATTTCCGGAGGAAACTATAATTTTTTAAGTTTCATTAGAAATTCCTTTGAAAAACTCTATAAGAAAATCTGTGAAATTCAGAAGGCATTTTTACAAAAACCGTTAAGGTACTCGTTGGGAAATTCCTTTAGTAAAACTATTGGTGAAACTGTGCAGAACAAAGTGTTCTCACCCTCAGGTATATGTACCCCTGGATGTTTCCACTGGCCCTGTGGAGCAAAAATGGTTAATATGGACGTTTATCAATTCCAATCGGAGCTTATTGAAAAAGTTTTATTAATTGTGGTTTTATTTCAAATCTAAGTCTTGTACATAATATGCATGTACCAGTAAACTAAAGCTAATTGAACTTCATGCCCTCCCAAACCAGAACAGCGTA